>NC_084637.1:25509193-25524193 GCF_033978795.1 Nerophis ophidion
ATATATATATATATATATATATATATATATATATATATATATATATATATATATATATATATATATATATAATAAACAAAGTGCAAAGCCATAGGCTCATTCAGATTTAGTAAATAACTTAAATTTGGAACAAAGCATCATCGTTTTCACAGCTTTTTTGTTGTTAGAGCTAGACAGGGTTTTAATGTAAAGTTCAAAATCTTTATTGTTAAAAGTGTATCAGGGAGCTCAGCAGTGGTCCCCAACCTTTTTGTAGCTGCGGACCAACCATTGATAATTTGTCCCATGGCCCGGCTAGGGGGGGATTCTTTTTTGTTTGTTTTGTTTTGTCATGAAAAGGGGAGTTTTATTTGGGTTGGTGCACTAATTGTAAGTGTATCTTGTGTTTTTTATGTTGATTTAATAAAAAATAAAAAAAATTTAAAAAAATACGAAGCCCCTAAACCAGGGGTGTCAAACTGAAATACAGAGTGGGCCAAAATTTAAAACGGAACAAAGTCGCGGGCCAAGGTTGAAGAAATGAACCTTTTAATAGGGACCCCAACAAGTTTTGCATTGAATATTAAACAAGTAAGGCTTATACACCTTTATAGTGAAATGCAAAGTCGAGTTTCAAATTATCCATCCATCCATCCATCCTTTCTACCGCTTGTCCCTTCTGGGGTCGCTGGAGCTTATCTCAGCTGCATTCAGGCGGAAGGCAGTCTACACCATAGAAAAGTCACGATCTCATCACAGGGCCAACACAGATAGACAGACAACATTCACACTCACGTTCACACACTAAGGCCAATATAGTGTTGCCAATCAACCTATCAATAATAATTTAAAAATGCCAATGGCATATCAAATAAAACGTAGATAAAAATTTGGGGGCGGGCCGGGTTTGGTGGTAGCAGGGGTGTACATTGTAGCGTCCGGAAGAGTTAGAGCTGCAAGGGGTTCTGGGTATTACTTGTGTTACGGTGCAGATGTTCTCCTGAAACGTGTTTGTCATTCTTGTTTGGTGTGGATTCACAGTGTGGCGCATATTTGTAACAGTGTTAAAGTCGTTTATACGGCCACCCTCAGTGTGACCTGTATGTCTGTTGACCAAGTATGCCTTGCATTCATTCGTGTGTGTTAAAGCCGCAGAAATTATGTGACTGGGCCGGCACGTTGTTTTTATGGCGGAAAAGCGGACGTGACAACAGGATGTAGAGGACGCTAAAGGCAGTGACTTCGAGGCACTCCCCCAATATTGTTGTCCGAGTAGAAATTGGGAGAAATTCGGAAGAACTTTTGCATCGGGAGATTTACGGGAGGGGCGGGGAAATTCGGGAGAGTTGGCAAATGCGTTGTTACAGCGGCACCGCCCCTGTATAAAACCGGCGGGCCAGCTCTAATCTTAATTTGATATTACCTCAAGGGCCAAATTAAATTACACGACCGGCCAAATTTTGCCCACGGGCCAGAGTTTGACACCCATGCCCTAAAGGGATATGGGGAATTTTTTCTTTTAGACATGTATCTCGTGCGCTCGAGAAACTTTTTATTTAAAAACAATATATACATATTAATTTTTATTTTTAAAAATATAATTTTTTTTATTTTTTTTATAAAAAAGTTTCTTGTGCGCACGAGATACATGTCTTGAAAAAAAATTCCCCATGTCCCTTTAAGGCAGGGTTCTCAACCTCAATTTACCTGGGGGCCACTGTATGCAGAAACTGGGTGAAGCTGGGCCGCAAGAAAAGATTTCTTAAAACAAATCTAAGATGAACTTTTTACTGAATTCACCTTCTTTGAATGGCTTTCCCGCCCTAGCAACATACTTGCCAACGATATTTCCGAGACCTGACTATCAGTGCCCCTCCCGACAATCTCCCGGGCCTATCATTCTCCCAGTTTCCACCTGGTCAAAGATATACAATAGGGCGGCGGGGGTATATATTGTAGCCCAGAAGAGTTAGGGCTGCATGGGATTCTGGGTATTTGTTCTGTTGTGTTTATGTTGTGTTATCATGCGAATGTTCTCCCAAAATGTGTTTGTCATTCTTGTTTAGTGTGGGTTCCCAGTTTGGCGCATATTTGTAACAGTGTTAAAGTTGTTCATACGGCCACCCTCAGTGTGACATGTGTGGCTGTAGACCAAGTACGCCTTGCAGTCGCTTACTGAGTCTTCAGAGGCCAAATACAACATATGGCATGCTGTTAATACAGGATGAGGATCCCAAAGGCAGTGCCTCCACGGTGCCCCCTTAATATTGTTGTTAGGGTGAAATTGGGGAGAATGATTACCCCAGGAGTGGCATTGAAATTTGGGAGTCAACCGGAAAAATTAAGGGCATACAAGTAAATCGCCAAATGCCAATGACGCCGTACAGCGCCATTCGTATAAAACTCGAGGGCCGCACCATCATTAAATTTTCACATCAAGGTGCGGGCCGCAAAATAACGTCTCGCGGGCCGCGTGTTTGAGACCCCTGCTTTAGGGGCTCTGTCACGCCAAATTTCTTCCCCCCTACAAACCCCCCTTACCCCCCATTTACTTCTGGGGTCATGATTAATACAGACGTTTTGTAAATGCTATGTTATAAAAATATAACGCTATATTATAAAAATACGTTTTGTTAACGCTATATTATAAAAAAAAAAATTAAAAAACAATTTACAAACACAAGCTATGGGATGACGCATTTACTTCCGGGGTCACGTTTCCTCTTTAGGAAGCGGAAGGGGCGGCATAGCTGTTGGTAGAGCGGCCATGCCAGCAACTTGAGGGTTGCAGGTTCGATTCCCGCTTCCGCCATCCTAGTCACTGCCGTTGTGTCTTTGGGCAAGACACTTTACCCACCTGCTCCCAGTGCCACCCACACTGGTTTAAATGTAACTTAGATATTGGGTTTCACAATGTAAAGCGCTTTGAGTCACTAGAGAAAAGCGCTATATAAATATAATTGACTTCGCTCTTATGTCATCCCATAGCTTGTTTTTGCAAATTGTTTTTAAAAAAAAAAATGTATAATATAGCGTTAACAAAACGTCTGTATTTTAATAATATAGCGTTATATTTTTGTAATATAGCGTTATATTTTTATAATATAGCGTTAGATTTTTATAATATAGCGTTATGTTTTTGTAATATAGCGTTAACAAAACGTCTGTATTAATCATGACCCTGGATGTAAATGGGGGGGGGGGAGAAGAAATTTGGCATGACAGCTCCTTGAAAAAAAAAATTATATATATATATGGAGTTTGCATGTCCTCCCCGTGAATGCGTGGGTTCCCTTCGGGTACTCCGGCTTCCTCCCACTTCCAAAGACATGCACCTGGGGATAGGTTGATTGGCAACACTAAATTGGCCCTAGTGTGTGTATGTGAGTGTGAATGTTGTCTGTCTATCTGTGTTAGCCCTGCGATGAGGTGGCGACTTGTCCAGGGTGTACCCCGCCTTCCGCCCGATTGTAGCTGAGATAGGCGCCAGCGCCCCCCGCGACCCCAAAAGGGAATAAGCGGTAGAAAATGGATGGATGGATATATATAATATAAATTCTTCTGGGCCGCGGCCCGGTGGTTGGGGACCACTGAGGCGAAATAAATCCGGAAAATGAATATGGAAGTTTTGCCTTCAAAATAAAAGTAAAATACTATCTTTACCAACCACAATACATTCATGATTGGGCTTAATCCAGACAGTCTTTCATTTTAAATAAGGCACGACAATTTCCAGTTTGGAGCAAACAATGCGAGCTGTGGTTCGAAAAAAGTCGGCACAAGTAAAGCTTTTAATTCTAAACCTTAACCGGAAGTTGCCTTCGACCACTTTTTTTTTTACTTACCAAGAAATGCTTAGACGGTGTCAAATATTTGTTTTAGCTGACAGGTTGAGTAAAGTGTCGTCCTTGTAAGGCGAGTTTATTTGTTGTTGTTGTTTTTTTTTTGTTTATTTAAAGCGGTTGTTGTCACGCCCTGCTTTGCTTCCGCCCGGGCTGTACAATCAAGGCGCAGCTGCGGGAAGTTACGCAATGTGTGTGTGTGACACTTTAAGTAGCTAGCTAGCTGGCTGTCGGCCCAAGTGAGAGTCTTGTGAGCTGCCTTAAAGAGTGTGTGTCGTCCTTACAGACTGTGTCGTCCTGCACCACCTTTGTGCTTCAAATGGCGTCGGTGCTGACGGCGTTTAGAAGAATAGCCCACGTGGGGTTACGGGACTACGTACACCGCGGGGCTCCGAGGACACCCGCGACAGGTCACCGGAGTTTCGTCACCGGAACGCAGCCGTTAAGGTAGGTCGTTGACTCAACACACATCTGCTTGTTTTTCTGTAAAAGAAGTTAAATTGTAGTAATGATGGGTTGATGAGGCGTCATGTATCGTTTCGACACATTGCAAAACTGTACTGATACTGTGTCACTAAATACTGACATCTGCCGGACATTAATCAATCAATCAATCAATGTTAATTTATATAGCCCTGAATCACTAGAGCAGGGGTCGGGAACCTTTTTGGCTGAGAGAGCCAAGAATCCAAATATTTTCAAATGTATTTACGTAAGAGCCATATATTTTTTTCAACGCTCAACACAACTAAACACGTACATTTTTAAGTAAGACCAACATTTCTAGAGTACAATGGGTCTCTTATTCCTTGTAATAACATTGTTATTCAGAAGCTAACTGTGGAGGGGGTGTGGCCTGCGGGGTGTGCCATGACCGGCCTCGAAATCAGCGACAGGTGCGTCGACGGCCCACCTGGGCCTTGTTATCTAATCGCCTGTTGCTCTGTTATAAGCAGCAGCCAGGAGGAGAGACGGGGTTGGGGATGGAGCCAGAGCGCGAGCGAGAAAGAAAAAGACAATTGCTGGAAAGCAACTGAGAGGCTTATTGAAAAATAAAACAATATTGTCACCCTGAAACAGGCTCTCATGTCGGTGCTTGGTTGTCTAAAGAACCCCCAGGAGGGCAAGCCCCACACTAATCAATAATAAATAACTTCTTACCATTAACGCAACTTCTTGAACAGGTGCGGTAGGAAATGGATGGATGGATGGATGGATTAAAAATGCATGAGAATGCATCCATCCATTTTTTACCGCTTATTCCCTTTTGGGGTCGCGGGGGGCGCTGGCGCCTATCTCAGCTACAATCGGGCGGAAGGCAGGGTACACCCTGTACAAGTCGCCATCTCATTGCAGGGCCAACACAGATAGACAGACAACATTCACACTCACATTCACACACTAGGGCCAATTTAGTGTGCATGAGAATATTTTATAATTTGAACGTTGTTTTTAACACTGTGATTACAAGTGGAATTATTCATTACTTATCGTGTTTATGTCAGCTCCAATTTATGAGTGAGCCAGATGCAGTCATCAAAAGAGCCACATATGGCTCGCGAGCCATAGGTTCCCTACCCCTGCACTAGAGTCTCAAAGGGCTGCACAAACTACAACGACATACTCTGTAGAGCCCACATAAGGGCAAGGAAAACTCACCCCAGTGGGACGTCAGTGACAATGATGACTACAGCTGTGATCAAATCTATTCAACCCCCACACAGTTTTGGTGTTTTAGCAAGTTGGACATTTATTCCGTATTTTGTTTACAGTCGTATCAAATAAAGATGTGTCAAGTAGACAAATGCAACTTAAATTAAAAGCGTTACTAAAACAGCCTTCTTTCATCTCTGTAATATTGCTAAAATTCGCTCCATTCTGTCCACTGAAGACGCTGAGATCATTATCCATGTGTTTGTTAAATCTCGCCTCGATTACTGTAACGTATTATTTTCGGGCCTCCCCATGTCTAGCATTAAAAGATTACAGTTGGTACAAAATGCGGCTGCTAGACTTTTGACAAGAACAAGAAAGTTTGATCACATTACACCTGCACTGGCTTCCTGTGCACTTAAGATGTGGCTTTAAGGTTTTACTACTTACGTATAAAATACTACATGGTCTAGCTCCATCCTATCTTGCCGATTGTATTGTACCATATGTCCCGGCAAGAAATCTGCGTTCAAAGGACTCCGGCTTATTAGTGATTCCCAAAGCCCAAAAAAAAAGTCCGCGGGCTATAGAGCGTTTTCATTTCGGGCTCCAGTACTCTGGAATGCCCTCCTGGTAACAGTTCGAGATGCCACCTCAGTAGAAGCATTTAAGTCTCACCTTAAAACTCATTTGTATACTCTAGCCTTTAAATAGACTCCCTTTTTAGACCAGTTGATCTGCCGTTTCTTTTCTTTTTCTCCTATGTCCCACTCTCCCTTGTGGAGGGGGTCCGGTCCGATCCGGTGGCCATGTACTGCTTGCCTGTGTATCGGCTGGGGACATCCCTGCGCTGCTGCTCCGCCTCCGCTTGGGATGGTTTCTTGCTGGCTGCGCTGTGAACGGGACTCGCTGATGTGTTGGATCCGCTTTGGACTGGACTCTCGCGGCTGTGTGGGATTCATTATGGATTTAACTTTTATAGTATCATGTTAGACCCGCTCGACATTCATTACTTTCGTCCTTTCCAAGGTTGTCATTATTGTCATCATTGTCACCGACATCCCACTGGGTGTGAGTTTTCCTTGCCCTTATGTGGGCCTACCGAGGATGTCGTAGTGGTTTGTGTTGTGGTTTGTGCAGCCCTTTGAGACACTAGTGATTTAGGGCTATATAAGTAAACCATTGATTGATTGATAAATTGTGACACTGTCCATCCATCTTCTTCCGCTTAGCCGAGGTCGGGTCGCAGGGGCAACAGCCTAAGCAGGGAAACCCAGACTTCCCTCTCCCCAGCCACTTCGTCTTCCTGGGGAATCCCGAGGCGTTCCCAGGCCAGCCGGGAGACATAGTCTTCCCAACGTGTCCTGGGTCTTCCCTGTGGCCTCCTACCGGTTGGACGTGCCCTAAACATCTCCCTAGGGAGGCGTTCGGGTGGCATCCTGACCAGATGCCCAAACCACCTCATCTGGCTCCTCTCGATGTGGAGGAGCAGCGGCTTTACTTTGAGTTCCTCCCGGATAGCAGAGCTTTTCACCCTATCCCTAAGGGAGAGCCCCGCCACACGGCGGGGGAAACTCATTTCGGCCGCTTGTACCCGTGATCTTATCCTTTCGGTCATGACCCAAAGCTCATGACCATAAGTGAGGATGGGAACGTAGATCTTAACACTGTATTTTACAAAATACCAAAAAATAAATTTTTCTTAATATCTCATTGACAAAATGATTCAACCCCCTAGTTACATGCATCTTTAGTACTTAGTAGAACACCCTTTGGCAGTAATGACATCCTTCAAAGGTGATACATAACCGGACACAAGCTTCTTGCAACCATCTACAGGTATTTTAGCCCATTCCTCTTGGGTAAAGGCCTCCAGTTCATTCATATTCTTGGGCTTGCGTGCTGCAACTGCCTTCTTCAAGTCCCACTACAGCTTTTCTATAGGATTTAGGTCTGGCGACTGTGAAGGCCACTCCAGAGTCTTCCAGCCCTTCTTCTGCAACCACTCTGTTGATTTGGAGGTATGCTTGGGATCGTTGTCCTGTTGGAAGGTCCAACGTCTCCCAAGCCTCAGCTTTGTCACTGACTTCATAACATTTGCAGCTAATATATCCTGCTAGGAAATATAATTCATAATGTCTTGAACGCGCTGGAGATTCCTGGTACCTGAGGCAGAGAAACAGCCCCAGAGCATGATTGACCCCCCACCATGCTTAACAGTAGGCAAGGTGTTCTTCTCTTTGTAAGCTTCATTTTTTCTCCTCCAGACATAACGTTGATTCATAGGCCCAAAGAGTTCCAGTTTTGTCTAATCATTCCATAGAACAGATTCCCAAAACCTTTGGGGTTTGCCCAGATGATTTTTTGGCATACTGGAGTCTATTTTCCTTGTGCCTGGTAGTCAGAAGTGGGGTGCGCCTGGGAGTTCTGGCATGGAGGCCTTCATCTCGTAGTGCGCGCCTTATTGTCTGGGACGAAACCTGCGTTCCCCCCTCTGCAATGTCCTGTTGTAGTTCCTCAGCTGTTACCCGGGGGTTTTTCACCACTGTACGCACACAGCATCCTCTTTCTACCACGCCCAGGTAGTGTTTCCACTGTGTCTCTTGGAATGTGTAATGCCTTTACTATTTTTTTATATCCATATCCTTTCTTATGAAGAGAAATTACCTCCTCTCGACTTATTTGACCACTCCCTGGACTTCACCATGTTGCAAATACACCATTGACCATCTACAAGAAGCTGAGCGTCAGTCTTTTTCAATCAGTTTAATTGTTGCTCGTTATGGTTCTAATCACATCTACAGGTGTTTTCAACACCTGATTGAAAAGACCTTATTGAAATTCTGTTCTTGAGAGTTATGATCGTCAAGGAGTTGAATAATTTTGTCAATGAGATATTAAGAGAAATGACACTGTTTGGTATGTTACAAAATATAATGTTGTAATTGAAGTCGCATTTGTCTATTTATCCATCCATCATCTTCCGCTTATCCGAGGTCGGGTCGCGGGGGCAACAGCCTAAGCAGGGAAACCCAGACTTCCCTCTCCCCAGCCACTTCGTCTAGCTCTTCCCGGGGGATCCCGAGGCGTTCCCAGGCCAGCCGGGAGACATAGTCTTCCCAACGTGTCCTGGGTCTTCCCCGTGGCCTCCTACCGGTTGGACGTGCCCTAAACACCTCCCTAGGGAGGCGTTCGGGTGGCATCCTGACCAGATGCCCGAACCACCTCATCTGGCTCCTCTCGATGTGAAGGAGCAGCGGCTTTACTTTGAGTTCCTCCCGGATGGCAGAACTTCTCACCCTATCTCTAAGGGAGAGCCCCGCCACACGGCGGAGGAAACTCATTTCGGCCGCTTGTACCCATGATCTTATCCTTTCGGTCATGACCCAAAGCTCATGACCATAGGTGAGGATGGGAACGTAGATCGACCGGTAAATTGAGAGCTTTGCCTTCCGGCTCAGCTCCTTCTTCACCACAACGGATCGGTACAACGTCCGCATTACTGAAGACGCCGCACCGATCTGCCTGTCGATCTCACGATCCACTCTTCCCTCACTCGTGAACAAGACTCCTAGGTATTTGAACTCCTCCACTTGGGGCAGGGTCTCCTCCCCAACCCGGAGATGGCACTCCACCCTTTTCCGGGCGAGCATTTGTCTATTTAATGCATCTTTATTTGATATGACTATAAACAAAATACGGAATAAATGTCCAACTTGCTAAAACACCAAAATTGTGTGGGGGTTGAATAATTTTAATCACAACTGTAGACTTTCACAGAAAAATATATCGATTATCGAGATACTTTTTTTGTCCATTTCGCCCAGCCCGAGGCTAGCGCATACAAATTAGTTATAAGATGGGACTTAAATGCTTCAACTGAAGTAGCATTTCCAACTGTTGCCAGAGACTCTTTTTGGGCTCTGAGAATCACTAATAAGCAGGAGTTCTTAGAATGCAGATTTCTTGCTGGACATAAATGTACAATACGATCATCTAAAATAATTGGGGGGGCTCTGTGTAAAATTTAAAAAATGTAATTTACATGAAACCAGAATTGTCAAACAGGTCTTGTAAAGATGATTTCAATGATACCAATGTCATATTTCTGTGATGAATACTAAGAAAGTTATGGACTTATTTCGGTCAACTTCTTACTATAAAGTCAATGTAGCTCAATGTTTTGGCGGTTTTTCAGTTGTCATATGCACAAAAAATTAGTGTTTTCAGGCTGCATTTGAACATTGCCAACAGTGAAGCCTGTCTCACATCTTTAGGAAGACTATGCCAGATTTTAGGAGCATAAAACGCAGTTTCACCATGTTTGGTCCGGACTCAAAGTGATGTACTGATGAAAACTAATGTTGGTCAGCCAGCTGGCTAAAAAAAAAGTTTTATCTAATCACACATGAAAGACATTTTAGGAGAAGATGAGTTAAAGCAGTTGGTTTCTACTTGGGAGGTTTGAGGAACCTTGAATGATGTTCATTTCAGTCCTTAGTGCCTTGTTCATGTCCTCCATCCCTCTGTGCCTACAATACCATCTTCTGCAGTACCCTTCTTTGTTGTTTTTTTTTCTCATACAAATTGGATTATTTGCTTCAAAGTGATTTTTGTTTGTGTGAACTCATGCCAGAGCAGCTTGAAGGATTTACTACTAAATCCTGGCAGGTTTTGTCTTAAAAGGTCAAGTAGTACAAGAAAGAGTGTAGTATTGACGAAGACTCTGCAGTTTGTTTTGTTTCAGACATGTTTAAGATTTCTGGAAAGGAGTAAGATCAAGTACAGCTTGTAAAATCCTTCTACTTCTATTTGTAAATGTTCACAGCAAGGTGTTGAAAAAAGACATCAATTAGCAAACAGGAAGTCATAAAAACCGACGGTACAGAGTTAAAGGAATAATGGTTAAAAAAAAAAAAGATACATAATTAAAGAAATTAAATAAAGACTCATTGATCATAAACATTAAGGATACATAAATACTGGAGTCCAAAATTTGACTGAATTGCCCAATTTGTCATGTTATAGGTTGATTGGCATCACTAAATTGGCCCTTGTGTGTGAGTGTGAATGTTGTCTGTATCTGTGCTGAGATGGCGACTTGTCCAGGGTGTAGAGATAGGCTCCAGCGCCCCCCGCAACCCCAAAGGGAATAAGCAGTAGAATATCGATGGATGTTAAACAATTCCAGTCTTTTTTTTGCGGAGGTGTAAAAAATCCAGGTACTCATTTTTATTTGCACGTGCTTCATTGTAAGAATAAAATTAACTCCCACCCCCGAAAAAGGGAAAAACAGAGCAGAAGGCGGAAATGTTTATTAATGATGAAATTAAATGTTGCTAATTGTGAAGAGATGCTGTGTCTGGAACAGTACAAATAATTAGTGTAAGAAAAAAAAAAAAGGTTTTCGAACTAAATGTAATGCTTTGTAACGATTTTTAATCGATTTAAAAAAAATTTTAATTTTTTTATTCTATCTGTATAGTCCAGCCACTCAGACAAATCATATTGTTGATGTAGATCAGTAGTGTCAAACTTGTTTTCATGGAGGGCCACATTGCAGTCATGGCTGCCCTCAGAGGGCCACTTGTTACCATGAATGTGAGAAAATAAAAATATCATTGCCTCATTATATTATTGCCTATGCATTTGGTGATTTGATTTTTCTACGTACAAATTGATGGATAACTTACTTCGAAATTGTAAGTAAATGTGACAAGCAGATATTTAAGTATTTATTGTTATTTTTACAAACTACAATACAGTGTATAATTAGGGTTGCTAAAAAAACTTTCATCACATCCGATATTTTTATTTTTCTCTCAGTAAATTGATTGATTTTCAAAAATTCATTTTTTTTTATTTTTTTTTTTTTGACAATATAATTTTTTTTAGGTCATCTGTATGCCTACTTGGTGCACGTATGGGTCATAATAGGGCTGGGCGATATGGCCTTTAATATCTTATTTTTAAGACATATCACAATACATGATATATATCTCAATATTTTGCCTTAGCCTTGAATGAACACTTGATGCATATAATCACAGCAGTATGATGATTCTATGTGTCTACATTATAAAGAAATGATAAATGGGTTGTACTTGTATAGCGCTTTTCTACATTAAAACATTATTGTTCATACTGCATTAATATATGCTCATTTTTAAACTTTCATGCAGAGAGGAAAACCCACAAGTCAATTGACCAAAACTGTATTAATTAAGCAGTGGCAAAAACATTCATGTTATTTCCAAAACTGAAAGTGCAAGATTGTCAGACATTTTAAAACAAGCTATTAGTGCACTTTTGTGCATGATGTCACTAAGATGAAATATCAAAACAATACTAAATTAAAGTACACTTTTTGTACAGAACACCACTACAATGGTTTAAAACAAAGTGCACTTTTGTGCATGATGTCACACAAAATATTTTAATAACTGTCAAAGAAAAATTAGCTGCGTGAAAGGAAATCAAATAGTGTATGTCCTTCGCTATGTGGTAGTTTTCTGCGGATGTTATTAAATTCTGTTGTTGACTATTTTTTTCATACGATCTGCTTTGGCATTTTGTGGGTATGGCACCGAACAGAGATGTTGACATGCAGTTTCCAGCACTCTTCATTCTCTAGCTGGGGACTTTTTAAATGATGCTACAAATTAGCAGTGGGTGTTACTTTTTGTAACAACGCTTTTGCCGCATTCTTGTTCGACATATTCCTGTTTGAAGCCAAGCCACCGCCAGACGATGTGCTGTTTTTCTTAGAAATTAATTCTTCCTTCATTTGTTACCAGATTGGCACCTTCTTTCTCTTGTATTACCACTCGCAAGGCTCCGCTAGCATCACAGCTAATGTTACCCATGCTGCTACCTCTCATGCGAGGGCGTATGACGCGACAGTGTGTGATGTATGTAAGAAGGTGCGCTTGTCTGTGAGAAGGAGACACAAGAGTGATAAGAGGCTGCAGTGTAATGCCCGCGACTAAAAGTAACTGCGTGAGAAGGTATACTCCAATATGATAGTCATTTTCTATATCGCACAGAGACAAACCCGCGATGTATCATCATAAGTCAGCAATCAAAAGGTTTTTTAAGGTTTTGTTTTTAAATATAAAGAGATATCTCGTGATATGAGTGCCCGGACTTGCAAGTTATTTGGGATAAGAGTGGTCTCTCGGCTTTGTTGTGATTTAGCTTGCAAGCACAAAACCCCATGTTACGAGCCTCCCCACCACAAGTTGGCGTAGCGACGATGTAAGATCCGACTAAAACATCCAGTGTTACTTGCTAGCGTTAGCTTATAGCTCAATATGGACATAACTTTGTTTTTCCAAGGAAGGGAGTGAGTGAGAAGAAGTGGGTGATACTCATGGAAGGACTGCTAGTCTGCACCATACTGAAGCAGAATGAGTCAACGGCAGCCAAGCACGTTAAAATATCGAAAGATTTATCCATGAAAGTATGGAGAAGCTGTTGATGGTGTGTTTGACAGGTGTAACTGGGGGATATACTGTATTATTGCAACAGTAATAGTTTGCACTACATCTATTGCATTTTTTTTTTACATATGTATCATTTAAAAGTATGTATTTCCTGCTGAAAGAAATGTTGCAGGTTATAATTGTGCCAGAGAAGCAATTTAAACTCATATCGTGAGGTACTACTGTATACAACTTCTTTTTTTTTAGGTTTCCTTTTAAACTATATGAAAATATCAAAATGACTTCCTTTAGTGTCCCGCATGCAACACCCTTGCTTTAAAGGAATATGCTTTAATTAGAACATGGTCTGAGGAGCAATCAGTGGGTGGAAGTCAACGTCTTTCTCACTTCCTGTCGCCAGGTCAGACAACAAGGTGACCATCCACTTCGTAAATCGCGACGGCGAGAAGATCACAGTTGCAGCTTCTCCCGGGGACTCTCTGCTCGACGTCGTCATCAACGAGGACCTCGACTTTGACGGCTATGGTTTGTGACTCAAACTTGCCAGATGGCACACAAAGTGAGCACGTGGGACTCAGTTTGTGCGCGTGTTTGGCTGGCAGGAGCGTGCGAGGGAACGCTGGCGTGTTCCACCTGCCATCTGATCTTTGACGAGGACGTCTACAAGAAGCTGGGCCCTGTCACAGATGAAGAGATGGACATGTTGGACTTGGCGTACGGCCTTACTGACACGTAAGGACACGCTGAACTTTCCTTTGCTTTTTTCTTATTTTACGCTGAATCTTCCTTTCTTCTAAATTTACGGTTTGCTATTTCCTTATTTTACGCTGAACCTTCATTTGCTATTTTTTTATTTCACACTAAACCATTCTTTATTGTCTTATTCTACACTGAACATCCTTTGCTCTATTCTTTAACACCAAGCCTTGTTTTGCTTTTTTTTTTTACGCTGAGCCTTCATTTGCAATTTTTTTATTTTACACTGAACCATCCTTTATTTTCCTATTTTACATTTAACCTTCCATTGCAATATTCTTATTTTACACCAAACCTTATTTTGCCTTTTTCTTATTTTACACTGAACCTTCTATTTTCCTATTTTACACTGAACTTTCTTTTGGTATATATATGTTTTTACACAAACTCTTTGCTATTTTCCTATTTTACACCGAACCTTACTTTGCTAATTTATTTTACACTTAACCGTCTCTTGCTGTTTTCTTAATTTACACTGAACTAGGGCTGGACAATACGGCCTTTTTTTAATATCTCTATTTTTAGGCCAAATTGCGATACGCAATATATATCTCGATATTTTGCCTTAGCCTTGATTTAACACTTAATGCATATAGCGTATTTCCTTGAAAAGCCTGCCGGGGCGCTAATTAATTTAAAACCTCTTCTCACTCCTGCGCTTACCAATGGCATGCAGTAAAAAATTGTGTGATGTGAGGATACCATCACGAAAAGTACATTTAACAAAATAAACGTTATAATAGTTATTACTTTCAGCACTGAAACATTTTGCTGCCTCTATCGTCACACAAGACGAGATTGGAACCATAAACAAGTTACACTGAAGGTTGTGATATAAACAAGTTTACCACTCTTACTAATATGTGCCACACTGTGAACCCACACCAAACAAGAATGACAAACACATTTCTGTAGAACATCGGCTATGTAACACATTATAAACGCAACATAACAAATACCCAGAATGCAATGCATTCATGAATCTTACTGCTTATATTATACATCTCCGCGCCCACAACCCCGCCCTTCTCAACTGACGCACGGAGGGGTGGGGGGGCCGGTTTTGGTGCTAGCGGGGTGTATAATATAAGCAGTAAGAGTCATGGATGCATTGCATTTGTTATGTTGCGTTTATGTGTTACTGTGAGGATGTTCTCCAGAAATGTTTGTCATTATTGTTTGGTGTGGGTTCACAGTGATATCAGAACCTTCAGTGTAACCGGTGTGGCTGATGAACAAGACCCCTGGTTTACACATTAGCACAAGCAAAAAAACAACTATTTATGCTGTGTAATTTCATTAAACATTTCAGAAGAGTTTTGCAA
>NC_084637.1:25529193-25551693 GCF_033978795.1 Nerophis ophidion
GCGGGGGGCGCTGGCGCCTATCTCAGCTACAATCGGGCGGAAGGCAGGGTACACCCTGGACAAGTCGCCACCTCATCGCAGGGCCAACACAGATAGACAAACAACATTCACACTCACATTCACACACTAGGGCCAATTTTAGTGTTGCCAATCAACCTATCCCCAGGTGCATGTCTTTGGAGGTGGGAGGAAGCCGGAGTACCCGGAGGGAACCCACGCATTCACGGGGAGAACATGCAAACTCCACACAGAAAGATCCCAAGCCTGGATTTGAACCCAGGACTGCAGGACCTTCGTATTGTGAGGCAGACGCACTAACCCCTCTGCCACCGTGAAGCCCATCTTCTAGTGGGGCAAAAAAGTATTTAGTCAGCCACCGATTGTGCAAGTTCTCCCACTTAAAATGATGACAGAGGTCTGTAATTTTCATCATAGGTACACTTCAACTGTGAGAGTCAGAATGTGGGAAAAAAATTCACAATGTGGGAATTTTAAATAATTTATTTGTAAATTATGGTGGAAAATAAGTATTTGGTCAACCATTCAAAGCTTTCACTAATGGGAGGTTTTGGCTCAAAATCTCACGATACATGGCCCCATTCATTCTTTCCTTAACACGGATCAATTGTCATGTCCCCTTAGCAGAAAAACAGCCCCAAAGCATGATGTTTCCACCCCCATGCTTCACAGTAGGTATGGTGTTCTTGGGATGGAACTCAGTATTCTTCTTCCTCCAAACACGACGAGTTGAGTTTATACCAAAATGGATACATGGATGATACAGCAGAGGATTGGGAGAATGTCATGTGGTCAGATGAAACCAAAATAGAACTTTTTGGTATAAACTCAACTCGTCGTGTTTGGAGGAAGAATACTGAGTTGCATCCCAAGAACACCATACCTACTGTGAAGCATGGGGGTGGAAACATCATGCTTTGGGGCTGTTTTTCTGCTAAGGGGACAGGACGATTGATCCGTGTTAAGGAAAGAATGAATGGGGCCATGTATCGTGAGATTTTGAGCCCAAACCTCCTTCCATCAGTGAGAGTTTTGAATGGCTGACCAAATACTTATTTTCCACCATAATTTACAAATAAATTCTTTAAAATTCCTACAATGTGAATTCCTGGATTTTTTTTTCACATTGTCTCTCACAGTTGAAGTGTACCTATGATGAAAATTACAGACCTCTGTCATCATTTTAAGTTGGAGAACTTGCACAATCGCTGGCTGACTAAATACTTTTTTGCCCCACTGTATCTAACAGAGCATTTATCTCAGCTCTTGTGTGCTCTTCTCCGGTCTTCCACGCCCCCTTTCTCTCCCGTCTCCTCTGCTTGCTTGTTAAAACTTTCTTCTGTTTTTTGGCTGGGAAATCCATGTTTTGTCCTTCTTTCCCGACGATTCACTGATTTGCTTGTTTTCGCTACCGCGGCGAACGAGCTTCCATCCGCTACGCCAAAAATCCAAATTTTGTGTAAATAGCTTGACAAATAAGAGAGCGTTACATAAGTAAAGAGCAGGCAGCAGCTCACACATTCTCATACTTTCTGTAACATCCAGGAAGAAATGTCAGTTAGCTTGAAAAATGTCTTGACGATAATCTAGGTGAAGTTTTTTTATTGAAATGTTTGCAATATTTCAGGGTTCCTTATGAGGAAAACTAACAATAAATCAACAAACTGCTATAAAATACTATATAATTGAATAGTTAGCGAGTTATTGTGATGTAGAAATGTTGTTTTTTAATACATTTTTAAGATTTTGTTATGCAAATTTTGATGCTCTTTAGTAAAAGTGCTGCTCAATGAAACATTATGTTGCATCAAATATTGTCCCACTTGTCCTATAAGACCCCAACTTAAAGTATTTTACTGACATACTATTCATAATTTAATATTTGTTACAGCAAATGAATATTTGCTACAAATATTGCTTATTGACTACTAATTTTCTATTACAATCGGTGTAGTTAATTCATCTCTTCATGCATACTCCACATTTAATACACAAGTCTTTAACTGCAAATACTCTTAATACAAGTTTTATTTATTTTAAGAACAAACTTCAGATACAGAAGCAAGAATGTAATGCAGAGAATACACCAAAAATATTCAACTGACGAGTTCAGTTTAAAAAAACGTGGAATCGACCTAAAATCACTCATGGAGATCAGGGCTTCTAAACATTCTTGACCTCTGACAACCTTGGCAAGTGATAGGAAACCTTGTGTTCATCACAAATATTATCAAGGCTTAGGTCAGGCTGATTACAAAAATAAATACTAATTCCCTATACTGCAAAAGAAAGGATTCATAACAACTACTTACAACATTACACAGTGCAAAATTAAAAACATTTACAGTAAATTACCAATGAATAAACTGTCTAAATTAAAGTGCAAATGAAAATACAGCTTCACCACTTTATAGTTTTTGCGCTTTAAAAACTTCTATGACTTTAGCGGCAGACTACTTCAGTTTGATATCATTACTGCCACTAGTGGTTGAAACGTGTATTACAACTGCTGCAGCCCACAGAAGAGAAGCAGATAGTTTGTCAAGTACCATGATATAGATGATCTTTGACAAGCTGTTGTATCGATAAGCTATTTCTTTCCCCTAATTTCATGACAAAATAAAGACAAATGAAATAATAGATTACATTTATATAGCGCTTTTCTCGACACTCAAAGCACTTCACAGAGAAGTGAGAAGCCATCATTCATTCACAGCTGGTGGTGGGAAGATACTTTCATAGCCACAGCTGCCCTGGGCTAGACTGACTGAAGCCAGGCTGCCAGTTTGCACCTATGGCCCCTCTGACCACCACCCATTATTCATTATTCATTCACCAGTGTGAGCGGCACTGGGGGCAAGGGTGAAGCGTCCTGCCCAAGGGCACAACAGCAGCGATTTGGATGTCAAGAGGCAGGGAGCTTAGTCGCCCCTGTCCACTGCAGACGCTGCTTTTTATACAAAATTAAAATAACTGAGGGGAGAAGTAACTCTTGAATGATGTGTTTAAAACAGGGGTCACCAACGCAGTGCCCGCGGGCACCAGGTAGCCCGTAAGGACCACCAGATGAGTAGCCCGCTGGCCTGTTCTAAAAATAGCTTAAATAGCTGCACTTACCAGTGAGCTGCCTCAATTTTTTTAAATTGTATTTATTTACAAGCAAACTGGTCTCACTTTGCTCAACATTTTCAATTCGAAAAGAGACAAAACTCAAATAGAATTTGAAAATCCAAGAAAATATTTGAAAGACTTGGTCTTCACTTGTTTAAATAAATTCATTTATTTTTTACTTTGCTTCATATAACTTTCAGACAATTTTAGAGAAATACAACCTTAAAAATGTTTTTAGGATTTTTAAACACATATACCTTTTTAAATTCCTTCCTGACAATTTAAATCAATGTTCAAGTATATTTTTCTTATTGTAAAGAATAATATACATTTTAAGTTAATTCTTCATTTTAGCTTCTGTTTTTTTTTTCAACAAAATATTTTTGAAATTTTTCTTCAAACTTATGATTAAAATTCAAAAAAATCTGGCAAATGTAGAAAATCTTTAAAATTTTAAATCTTATTTCAAAGTCTTTTGTATTTCTTTTAACATTTTTGTTCTGGAAAATCTAGAAGAAATAATGATTTGTCTTTGTTAAAAATAGTTTGGTCCAATTTGTTATATACTCTAACAAAATGCAGATTAAATTTTAACCTATTTAAAACATGTCATCAAAATTTTAAAATGAATATTAATCAGGAAAATTTACTAATGTTCCATAAATTATTTTTTAAATTTTTTCAAAAAGATTTGAATTAGCTACTTTTTCTCTTCTTTTTTTGGGTTGAATTTTAAGAGTCAAAATTGATGATAAACTGTTTCAAAATGTAATTTTCATTTCTTTCGTGTTTTCTCCTCTTTTAAACCGTTCAATTGTCTTTTTCATAATTTTTTCTCTACAAAAAAACCTTCCATAAAAAGAAAAAAAAAGGTACGACAGATTGACAGACTGAAATACCAATTTTTTTTATATAAATATATATACAGTATATTTAAGGTAAATTGAGCAAATTGGCTATTTCTGGCAATTTATTTGTGTATCAAACTGGTAGCCCTTTGCATTAATCAGTACCCAAGAAGTAGCTCTTGGTTTCAAAAAGGTTGGTGACCCCTGCTCTAAAACAATTGAGTTGAATAGTAAACAATGTGCAGTACATCAAAATGTCCACTGGGGGGCATCCGTGTTGCTGTGATGTTCAATATCAGGCCTCAAAAGCATTGATGACAACTAAGTGCATATTAAACGTACTAATTAGAAAGTAATAGTGAATGATACTAATAATCATCAGTGGTGTGAGAGTTCTTCTCCAAACTTTCCTGCTGATTTAAAGACAATCGGCGGTCTTTCCTCAGCCAAGAGTTTGGATGAAGACCTTTCAAGGTCCCCCACTGCCCGTCTCTGCTGCATGTCGCCGCGGGGACGCAGGGGGTGGAGGGAGGACACATTCTGGTCGCTTGTGGTCTGCCTAACAGGAAGCTCTGTGGCGGTGCAGGAGAGTTGGGGTTGGAGGACAGGCTGGAGGAGCTGGCATCCATTGACCTCCTGCACCGCTGCAGAAGCCCCGCCTCTGGCTTTGAGGGACGCTCGCCTTTGTCCTCTCCTGCGAGGTCGTCCGTGCTCACGGATAAGCCCAACCGGATCTTGGCCGCGTACGCCAGCGCCGGTTCCGAACGTCGCCGCTGTCTGTGCACGCTTTGCGGGGAGAGGGAGTCCGGGGTGTCGGCGGTGGGCGTGTCCCGGCCGGGACGGTGCAGCCTCCGCCCTCGGCTTCTCCTCAGCAGCTGCCAGGTGCTTTTCTGCGTGTCGGCGTCTGTGTCCTGGTCGTAGTCGCTGCATGTGAGGACCGAGTCCAGACTCCCCGGTTTGGATCTCAGACGTCGGCCGCAAAAACTGGGTGAGCCGCCGCTGCTGGTGTCCAACTCGTTCTCCAGACTGTCGTAGGACGAGTCGGTCAGGGGATATGTCCACTTGTCTGGAAAGATGACAATTAGACACATTTAGATACAATTTACATGTATGGGGTTTCTCCTCATTATCCCTCACATCAGGGGTCACCAACCTTTTTGAAACCAAGAGCTACTTCTTGGGTACTGATTAATGCGAAGGGCTACCAGTTTGATACACACTTAAATAAATTGCCAGAAATAGCCAATTTGCTCAATTTAACTTTAATAAATAAATCTATATATATATATATATAATATATATAAGGGTATTTCTGTCCATTGCGTCAAACATTTTTTTTTCCTTTTACTGAAGGTTTTTTGTCGTGAATAAATGATGAAAAAAAACTAATTGAACTGTTTAAAAGAGAAAACAGTTACATCTTGAAACATAGTTTATCTTCAATTTCGACTCTTTAAAATTCAACCGAAAAACAGAAGAGAAAAACTAGCTAATTCGAATCTTTTTGTAAAAGTTAAAAAAATAATTTATGGAATATTAGTAATTTTTCCTGATTAAGATTAATTTTAGAATTTTGATCGCATGTTTTAAATAGGTTAAAATCCAATCTGCACTTTGTTAGAATATATAACAAATTGGACCAAGTTATATTTCTAACAAAGACAAATCATTATTTCTTCCAGATTTTCCAGGACAAAATGTTTTAAAGAAATTCAAGATTTTGAAATATGATTTAAATTTCATTCTACAGATTTTCTACATTTGCCAGAATATTTTTTTTTAATTTTAATCATAAAATTGAATTTTAATCATAAAATCACAATACGAAGGTCCTGCAGTCCTGGGTTCAAATCCAGGCTCGGGATCTTTCTGTGTGGAGTTTGCATGTTCTCCCCGTGAATGCATGGGTTCCCTCCGGGTACTCCGGCTTCTTCCCACTTCCAAAGACATGCACCTGGGGATAGGTTGATTGGCAACACTAAATTGGCCCTAGTGTGTGAATGTGAGTGTGAATGTTGTCTGTCTATCTGTGTTGGCCCTGCGATGAGGTGGCGACTTGTCCAGGGTGTGCCCCGCCTTCTGCCTGATTGTAGCTGAGATAGCCGCCAGCGCCCCCAAAAGGGAATAAGCGGTAGGAAATGGATGGATCATAAGTTTGAAGAAATATTTCACAAATATTCTTTGTCAAAAAAACAGAAGCTAAAATGAATAATTAAATTAAAATGTATTTATTATTCTTTACAATTAAAAAAATTACTTTAACACTAATTTAAAGGACACAACGGCAGTGACTAGGATGCTGGAAGCGGGAATCGAACCTGCAACCCTCAAGTTGCTGGCACGGCCACTCTACCAACCGAGCTATGCCGCCCCAGTATGTGATATCAGGCTGATGAATAACACAGATGATACAGTGAGTGTGATACCAGGCTGATATTCAACACAGATGATAAAGTGAGTGTGATACCAGGCTGATACACAACACAGATGAGTGTGAGTTTAGTACCAAGTCCTGTCTCCTCCTCAGCGGTGAGTGTTTGTAGAAAAGCTCCAAAGAGTGAGGATGGTTCCTCTCCTATGATCTGCTGGCACTGGTCTATCATGAACTTCACCAAGTCACACACCTGTGCAGCCACAAAAACATCCAGCATCAAAGCCGGCTCTGGTATCACTTCTACCACCAAACTCTTGTTTCGCTACACACGGTTAGAGGAAATTTATGTTTAGTTTTTTTAGTACAACTCTAAGGTACTGAAAATTGTTCTAATGGAGTAAAACATCATACAGAATAATAATATGGTCAAGTATTGGCTGACTCTTAGGTTCATATTGTTGCGACTGAGTGTGAGTGCCAGGAAGAAAATCTCAGACTCTCTGAGGGAAATGCATTTAGTAGCACCTGATGTATAACCCTCTGAACACCACAAATAGACTAGTCTTTTCTGTCTTATATGTAGACCAGTACAGTACACTATAATCCCAGGGCTGAGTGATAAGATATCAATATACATCGTAACAGACACGGAATTGATATTGATAAAAAAATGTTTTCGATAAGTTGTTCGATATTTTTTTCCCTTCTTTGTTGGAAAAAGCGGATGTTGCAAAGCAAGGTTGGTTGCATGAACAAAGGCACTAGCCGAGCAACGCAGGAAGTGATCACTGATCAGTGGGAGTGACGCAGCCAATCAGGTAACAGTATGGTTGCTTGCGTCATCTTATCTGGCGGTTGATTCTTAGCATGGAGTGAGAAGACAAAGTAAAAATGAAGAGATTGTGGATAAAAGAGGAAAAGTCACCTGGACAATATGAATGTTTTTAGATTTTTTCAAAGGGCCTGTAGTCAGACCAATGTGGTCTGTAAATGATGCAATGATGCACGCTAACACCACACCACGTTAGCCGCACTCACCCTTTAGAGCACAGCTGTAACTTCCTGGCACTAAACCTGCAGAAACTAGTTCTTCAAAAGTTTCTCTGTTTACATTTTAACACTTAGCACTATTTTCTTACACTTTATGAAGCATTTCTTACATATTCCTTATTTTTTACCTTCATTTTAAGATCTTATTGTTCAATGTGATTTTACTATTTTGTTGACATTGTCTTCCATGCTTTTGTTGACATTTCCTTTATGCCTTGATAGCTGAGGGATTATAACCAGAGGAAGGTTACATTTTAAATAAAAAGGTTTACTACTCTCAATATATTTTTCTCCTGGTCGTTATTTTCGATAGGTTTTAATAAATATCAATAATTATTGTTATTGACAGCGTGTTACAGTTTTCATCATAATTGCCCAGCCCTGAATTGTCCCTCACCGCATATTTATGCCCTAAATGTAGCATTGCCGCTGTAGTATTGCCCACTAGATGAAACCATGGCTTCTAAAGTCAGTAGTCATTTTTTTTTTTTTATTAGGTGTATTGGATTAAAATAGTGTAAAGGTGACAATGTGGGTGTTATTTCATGTCTGCAGGGATTGTTGAAAACCATATTTAGTAGGTAGGGGTGTAACGGTACGTGTATTTGTATTGAACCGTTTCGGTACAGGGGTTCCGGTTCGGTGCGGAGGAGTACCAAACGAGTTCCACACGAACATATGAAGTAGCCGCCTAAAAGTCTTAACAAGCTGCTCTGCTTCCTGCCTCTGTCTGCTACACAGCACCCAGCATTGTCCCTGCCACACAACCATCTGATTTGGTTACAACAGTAGCGATAAAAAGCCAATCAGCAGTGTGTATTCAGAGCGCATCTAGTCAGCGCTTCAGCGTCGAGCAGATAGGCGTCTAGTAGGGGAGCAACGGACTCTCCCAAAGTTATACTAAACACTTCCAAGTCAACTACTTTCTAAACATCACTATGAGCTCGTTGACCTTCTAGAAACAAACTGCAGCTCAGCTCACTCGCAGTTCTGGCTTTAGGTGAAGGCTAGTTAGCTTTTAGCGTTACGTTAGCTCATTTTGCGGTGTGTACATGTGTTTGTGTGTTACGGACAGTGTTGATTGAGATGTGTTGAAGCAGCAAAAAATGTTAAATGAAGAGTTTCTGTCTCTGATAGTGTATATAATAATGTAAGTGCATCATTAAGCCTACATGAACTCCTATTGCTATTGTACTATTTTTCAGCTATAGTTACATTAATCATTAGTAATGTAGCAGCCTAGTTTTGAATGGCAGGGTCCCTGCTATCACATGTTCATAAAAATATAACATTTAAATAATAAAAATAACTAAAGGCTTCCCCAATGCTGTAATTAAGCATGATGAGTTGACTTGAAACGGTTTAATGTTGCACTTTTTATATGTAGAAGAAAAGTTGTCATTTTATTTCATCTAAGCAACAACTTGAGGCAGTTTAATGTGGATTAACGTGGGCAGAATTATTATAGTGTTCCCAATGTTAAAAGGATCAAGCCATTATTTACAAATTTGGTAAATAACCCAAAAAATTATATTTTGTTGTTTTCTTACTGTACCGAAAATGAACCGAACCGAGGTACGTGCCGAACCGAAATTTTTGTGTACCGTTACACCCCTATTAATAGGTCATAAATGCATATATACAGTACAGGCCAAAAGTTTGGACACCTTCTCATTCAATGCGTTTTCTTTATTTTCATGACTATTTACATCGTAGATTGTCACTGAAGGCGTCAAAACTATGAAAGGAACACATATGGAGTTATGTATTTAACAAAAAAAGGGGAAATTACTGAAAACATGTTTTATATTCTAGTTTCTCCAAAACAGCCACCCTTTGCTCTGATTACTGCTTTGCACACTCTTGGCATTCTCTGGATGAGTTTCAAGCACACCTGTGAAGTGAAAACCATTTCAGGTGACTACCTCTTGAAGTTCATCCAGAGAATGCTAAGAGTGTGTGAAAAAGTAATCAGAGCAAAGGGTAGCTATATTGAAGAAACTAATATATAAAAAATGTTTTTAGTTATTTTACCTTTTTTTTTGTTAAGTACATTTGTGTTCATTCATAGTTTTGATGCCTTCAGTGACCATCCATCCATCCGTTTTCTACCGCTTGTCCCTTTTTTGGGGTCGCGGGGAGTGCTGGAGCCTATCTCAGCTGCATTCGGGCAGAAGGCAGTGTATACCCTGGACAAGTCTCTATCTCATCGCAGGGCCAACAGAGATTGACAGACAACATTTACACTCACATTTACACACTAGGGCCAATTTAGTGTTGCCAATCAACCTATACAATATAAATACTCATGTAAATAAAGAAAACGCACTGAATGAGAAGGTGTGTCCAAACTTTTGGCCTGTACTGTATGCTCTATGAAAATATTCCACTTATAGTAATAATTCCTACTTGGTAGAAATTAACTGACCACAACCAATAACAGTAAACCACTGTTTATCATTGTTAATTGGTTCTCTAGTAAGTATATTTCCCCCAAGTAAGAATGATTAAAAATAAAAAAATTGTAATATGAATCAACTATTATAACAGCTGTTTATGGCCTTTTAAAAAAAGTTTATTTTTTTCATTATGAGAGCTGTAAAGTAATAGCTAGGGCTGCGAATCTTTGGGAGTCCCACGATTCCATTCAATATCGATTCTTGGGGTCACGATTCGATAATACATCGATTTTTTTTTTTCGATTCAACACGATTCTCGATTCAAAAACGATATCTTTCCGATACAAAACGATTCTGTATTCATTCAATACATAGGATTTCAGCAGGATCTACCCCAGTCTGCTGACATGCTAGCAGAGTAGTAGATTTTTTTTTTTAACTTTTATAATTGTAAAGGACGTTTTATCAACTGATAGCAATAATGTAAATTTGTCTTAACTGTTAAAAGAACCAAAAATAGGAGTTATTTTATCTTTGTGAAAACATTGGACAGTGTGTTGTGAAGCTTATGAGATGCGATGCAAGTGTAAGCCACTGTGACACTGTTTTTCTTTTTTTTATTATTTTTATAAATGTCTGATAATGTCAATGAGGGATTTTTAATCACTATGCTGAAATTATAACTAATATTGATACTGTTGTTAATATTCATTTTTTGTTTCACTACTTTTGGTTTGTTCTGTGTCGTGTTTGAGTCTCCTCTCAATTGCTCTGTTTATTGCAGATCTGAGTGTTGCTGGGTCAGGTTTAGTCTTGGAAATGGATTGCATTGTTAAGGTATTGCTGTGTAGTGGTTTGTTGGATTGATAAAAAATAAAAAAAATCGATTTTTTAAAAATGAGAAAGGATTCGGTTCGTTTTCGAATCAATTTTTTCCCACACCCCTAGTAATAGGAGCGATATAGCCGTGCCAACAACTTGAGGGTTGAAGGTTCGATCCCCGCTTCCGCCATCCGAGTTAATGCCGTTGTGTCCTTGGGCAAGACACTTTACCCACCTGCTCCCAGTGCCACCCACACTGGTTTAATTGTAACTTAGATATTGGGTTTCACTATGTAAAGCGCTTTGAGTCACTTGAGGAAAAAGCGCTATATAAATATTCACTTCACTACATTTTTGTAATCCAATAGAATAATGCTGACGAGGCTGAGCCAATCAGTGGCCACGATACTGAAGCGCAAGCTCTGAATCATTTGGTCCCATCTAGTGACCAATACTACTATTAATATGTCTATTTCATTCAGCCATGTTTATGCTTGGAATTGCTAAATGCTAAAAAAAAAAAAAAAAATCGGAAACGCAACATATCAACATTTTGTTAAAACAAGATAATAATTTGGTTTGAAATAAGCCATGAAAATAAGCATTACAAAAGTGAGTAGCTCTATGCTATAGAACCTTCATGCAGGTATAGAGCTCAGACCTCAGATAACTTACCTTCCTGGTTCCTTCGTTCTCCGCCTCTGGGCTGCACAGCGCTCCGGGGGGCCAAAGCATGCTGGGAGCGATGCACACCGCCAAGTTAAAACTGGTCATCTGGTTCTCTTGAGCATTACCGTGGATACGCTGCAGCACGGCCAGCAGGTGGCGCAGAAGCAGAGCGTTGCCTTTGGGTAGCCTACCCATCATTCTGCACAACAAAAATATTTCTTTGCATTTGTTGGAAGCATTGAGAGCTGAGGGAGACATTACAGCAGGGGTGTCCAAAGTGTGGCCTGGGGGCCATTTGTAGCCCGCAGTTCATTTTGTAACATCATAATTAATAATAATTAATTAAATAATTAAAAGGAAACAAAACATAAAAAAGTACAATAAAAGAGCAAACAGGTGAAATGTAACGAGAAAAAGTTGAAATGTTGACTTTAATGCTGTCATTGCTCAAAAAATAATAATTAATCAAAATCAATGTTTTGATTTATTTACTCATTCATGGCTCCAATTATTTCACATACATTAGTTGGCTTTCTATTTTGGGGGATAATGTGGTAAACTGTATTTTTCATGTTTTTCTGTGTTGTTTTGCACATCAGGTTTTACTCTCACTCTCGCCCACAGTCTGGAGTGCAGCTGACGCTGGGCAATCATGCACACCTGAAAGCTGATTAGGTGGGCTATTTAGTCTGGGTGCTGACGGCCTGTCAGGGCCGGAACTTTGTATCCACTGCAAGTACTCTCACACGTGTCTTGGCATCCTACAAACCTACAGTCTTTCAAGTCTGTTTTTGTGCTCCTCTCAGGTTTGCTTATTTTATATCCTAGCTTCGTCTAGCGTTTTCTGTTCAAATTTTGATTGTTTGATATAGTTATTTATTCATGGTGTGTTTTGTATTTCCACCATCGCTTTTTGTTTATTCTGGCTACGTTCCACTTCCACCTAAATAAAGGAAGAATTTACTATATCATTCTACGTCTCTGCATCCTTGGGATCCACTCTCCAAGTTTCGTAACAGAAAAGTTCCGGCCAAATATATGGAACCCGCAGAGACCGATCCCTGGAAAAGGGTTTTTCAAGGCCAGGCCCAACGCATCAGTCAGCAGGGGGACCAGCTAGACCACCTGGGCCGGGGCCTACAGAGTCTGTCGGAGCGGCAAGACGCCATGTTGGAGCGTATGAACGAACTACTAGCCGCCGTCGTTCCCACTTCGACCACTGGACAAGACCCGGCACCCGCTCAGCCCATGCCACCCGCTACAACCACCAATATGCGGCTATCCCGTCCTGAACGTTTTTCCGGAGATGGGGATGACGTAAGACACTTCCTGACACAATGCGAACTACACTTTGAGCTTAACTCTTCCGCTTTCACTTCTGAGCGAGCTAAAGTTGCTTTTGTCATCACTCACCTGTCTGGCCGGGCAGGCACCTGGGCTACTGCTGAGTGGAACCGTCAGACCACCACCATTTCCTCATATGCAAGCTTCTCCAAAACTTTGAAACAAATATTCCAACAACGGCTCCCAGGCAGAGAAGCAGCGAGATCCCTCTTCCGGCTGCAGCAGGGGTCACGACGGGTCGCGGAGTACGCGATCGAGTTCCGAACCTTGGCCGCCGATTGTGACTGGGGTCCTTCGGCGCTGTTAGACGCTTTCTTCATGGGGCTTGCGGACGAAATTCGGCATTTATTAATCCCGATGTCACTGCCGACGGACTTGGACTCTCTCATCGAGCTGGCTGTGCAGATCGACTTCCGCCTACGGGAAGAGAGAAGGGACCGACGAGGGAGACAAGCCCTGCCTAACAGCCACTCAGCGTCTGCCAGACCAAACGTCTACAAGACGGAGCAATTCATCCCCGAAGACACCTTCCCCCCGTGGCAGAGAGACGAACCGATGCAATTGGGTGGTCGCCGACTCTCCACCGCCGAAAGGGAGCGCCGTCTTCGGCTTCATCTCTGCCTATACTGCGGGGATCCTGGTCATCAAATCTCCCGCTGCAAGGTACTACCTCATCCTACCACACGGCCACGATTGCGCACGCAATCACCCGATGAAACGTCCACCAGAGGTCGCCGTTCTCCTCCATTGGCCGCAGGCAGAATGCAACTAAAAGGTACTTTGTATTGGTCTAACCAACAAATAGACATTTCTGCTCTTATTGACTCTGGGGCAGATGACAATTTTTTGGACTTTGAATTTATGAAACGTCATTTGATTCCTGTTATAAAATTGCATGAACCCAAAGAGGTGTATTCTCTCGATGGGCGCCTGTTAGCCAGTATTACCCACCAGACCCACCCACTCAACTTGCACTTGTCTGGTAATCATAGTGAAAAAATCATTTTTTATATTGTGCCTTCACGGTCCGCGCCCGTCATTTTGGGAATAACCTGGCTACAGAAACACAATCCGCACATAGACTGGTCTCGTGCTGCTATTATTAATTGGAGTGTTACTTGCCACACACATTGCCTCCGTTCTGCCACAGGTTCTCACACACCGCCACCTATCGCTATCATAGAGAACATAGACCTGACAAACGTGCCTAAGAACTATCATGACTTGAGAGCGGTGTTTAGCAAGGATAGTGCATTTTCACTTCCTCCCCACCGACCATACGATTGTGGCATCGATTTGCTAGCCGGTGCGGCGTTACCATCAACCCGCTTATACCAAGTATCGAACACTGAACGTAAAGCGTTGGAGGAGTACATCAATACGTCTATTGCCGCGGGTCTCATTCGTCCTTCGACCTCACCTGTTGCCGCGGGGTTTTTCTTTGTCGAAAAGAAGGATAAGTCCCTACGGCCGTGTATTGACTACCGCGCCCTTAATCAGATTACAATCAAGAATAAATACCCTCTTCCACTTCTTGATTCGGCCTTTACTCCCTTACAGACTGCTAGATTTTTTACTAAACTCGATCTCCGTAACGCTTACCATCTCGTTCGCATCCGAGAGGGGGATGAATGGAAGACCGCATTCAACACTCCACTCGGACATTTTGAGTATCTTGTCATGCCTTTTGGACTCACTAATGCTCCCGGCGTGTTTCAGGGTCTTATTAATGACATTTTTCGGGACATGACAGGTCAGTTTCTTTTCGTTTACCTGGACGATATATTAATTTATTCATCTACTTTTGACGAACATGTGCAGCAGGTGCGGTTGGTTCTTCAAAGATTACTTGAGAATAAATTGTTCGTCAAAGCGGAAAAATGCGAGTTCCACTCTTCCTCCATTCCCTTCCTAGGGTTTATCATTGAGGAGGGTAGACTCAAACCTGATCCCTCTAAAATAAGTGCAGTTGTAGACTGGCCCATTCCGGTGTCCAGGAAGCATCTTCAGAGATTTTTAGGATTTTCAAATTTTTATCGGCGATTTATTCGAAACTTTAGTCGCGTCGCGGACCCACTTACGAGGCTTACGTCTACTAAGGTCCCATTTGAGTGGACACCCGAAGCCAATTCCGCGTTCTTGAGGTTAAAGGGATTGTTTACCTCGGCTCCTGTTCTCTGTTACCCTGACCGTTCTCTCCAGTTTTTTGTTGAAGTAGACGCTTCTGATTCAGGTGTAGGGGCCGTACTCTCCCAGCAATCCGTCCTCGACCAGAAGTTGCATCCCTGTGCTTTCTTTTCTCGTCGCCTATCCCCTGCTGAGAGGAACTATGACATTGGCAACAGGGAGCTTTTGGCAGTCATCCTGGCTCTTCAAGAGTGGAGACACTGGCTGGAGGGGGCGGAGCTTCCATTCATGATCTACACGGACCACAAGAACTTGGCCTACTTAAGGACCGCACAAAGACTGAACCCACGTCAAGCCAGGTGGTCGCTATTCCTGAACCGTTTTAATTTTGTCATCACTTTCCGACCTGGTTCTCAGAATGGGAAACCTGACGCCTTGTCCCGTCTATACTCTTCGTCATCTGAGAACTCCTCACCTCAACCTATCATCCCACAAAGACACATCATCGGGGGACTTCAGTGGAACATCGAGCAGCAAGTCCTAGAGGCCCTAAGGTCGGACACATCACCTCGGAGCTGTCCACAAGGTCGGCTATTTGTGGTTCCTCGGCTCCGCCCCAGCGTTCTGGATTGGGCACATGGGTCCAAGATTGCTTGCCACCCAGGTATTCGTCGCACTGGCTTCGTCCTCTCCCAGCGCTTTTGGTGGCCATCCATTTTGGCGGACACTAAGGCTTTTGTGGCAGCATGTCGGATCTGCGCCCGGAACAAAGCATCCCACCAGGCCCCGGCAGGACTATTACATCCATTACCCATCCCTTCCCGCCCATGGTCTCACATTGCTGTGGACTTTGTCACAGGACTGCCTCCCTCTGAAGGTAACGACACCATTTTGACCATTGTGGACCGGTTCTCAAAGATGGCCCATTTTGTGGGTCTCCCCAAACTACCCTCAGCCCTCGAAACAGCCCAACTATTAGTACTTCATGCTTTCCGGCTGCACGGCATCCCCTCTGATGTGGTATCTGACAGAGGGCCACAGTTTTCCTCGGCCGTCTGGAAGGCATTCTGCGAATCACTGGGGGCCTCTCCTAGCCTATCCTCCGGCTACCACCCACAGAGCAATGGTCAGACTGAACGGACCAACCAAGACCTGGAGGCGGCAATTCGGTGTACTTGTCATCAACAACCCTCAACTTGGTCTGAGACCCTTCCATGGATCGAATACGCTCACAATTCCCTCATCAGTTCTGCCACAGGCTTGTCGCCATTCCACGTCACCTACGGTTTCCAACCACCTCTTTTTCCTTCTAACCAGTCTAAGGCCGACGTTCCATCCGTTACGGCACACCTGCGTCGAGCTCACCAGGCTTGGCGCAACACCAGGGCAGCACTACAGAAGACATCAGCCAGGAACCAACTTTTAGCCAACCGACATCGCACTCCAGCCCCAAACTACCAGCTGGGACAGGAGGTCTGGCTATCATCTCGGGACTTACCACTTGCCACCGACTCTAGGAAACTGGCTCCCAGGTTCGTTGGACCATATCAAATCGTCAAGATTATTAACCGTGTTGCAGTCAAGCTCCGCCTCCCAAGGTCTCTCAAGTGCCATCCAGTGTTTCACGTTTCCCGCATCAAGCCTGTCTCATCCAGCCCGCTCAGTCCTCCCGAGGTACCACCCCCTCCACCCAGGTTGATCGAGGGTCACCCAGCTTTCACAGTTAACACAATCTTGGATGTGAAAAGAAGAGGTAGAGGTTTCCAATACCTGGTAGACTGGGAGGGGTACGGTCCAGAGGAACGGTCATGGGTTTCAAAGTCTCTTATTTTAGATAAAGATTTGATTAAGGATTTTTATATTCGATTTCCAGACAAGCCAGGTAGGCCGCCAGGTGGCGTCCGTTGAGGGGAGGGGTACTGTGGTAAACTGTATTTTTCATGTTTTTCTGTGTTGTTTTGCACATCAGGTTTTACTCTCACTCTCGCCCACAGTCTGGAGTGCAGCTGACGCTGGGCAATCATGCACACCTGAAAGCTGATTAGGTGGGCTATTTAGTCTGGGTGCTGACGGCCTGTCAGGGCCGGAACTTTGTATCCACTGCAAGTACTCTCACACGTGTCTTGGCATCCTACAAACCTACAGTCTTTCAAGTCTGTTTTTGTGCTCCTCTCAGGTTTGCTTATTTTATATCCTAGCTTCGTCTAGCGTTTTCTGTTCAAATTTTGATTGTTTGATATAGTTATTTATTCATGGTGTGTTTTGTATTTCCACCATCGCTTTTTGTTTATTCTGGCTACGTTCCACTTCCACCTAAATAAAGGAAGAATTTACTATATCATTCTACGTCTCTGCATCCTTGGGATCCACTCTCCAAGTTTCGTAACAGATAAGTATTTTTGACATGTAAAAAAGTTCTCAATGGCAAAAAATGCATAACACAATATTTAAAAAATTACTTAAAATCAACTGGTAAATCTGAAGTTGATCTGCAGACTTAAGCATTGAAATTTAAAAAATACAATTGTATGACTTATTTTTAACACTATGAGTGGGACCCTTTTGGATTCCCAAAAGCTTTAGTGTGATTTTTTTGAGAACAGTCATTACTCAAACAATAACACTGAATCAAAATAATGTTATAAATTATGGACCTTGGGCTTCACAGTGGGAGAGGGGTTAGTGTGTCCGCCTCACAATACAAAGGTCCTGCAGTCCTGGGTTCAATCCCATATTTTGTGTTCTTGCCATTTAAAAAAAGTTCTATATGGCAAAAAAGGCATTTAAAAAATTAAAATAAAATCAACTGGTAAATTTGAAGTTGATCTACGGACTTAAGTGTTGAAAGTTAAAAAAATAAAATTTTATGACTTATTTTTAACACTTATGAGTGGGACCCTTTTGGATCCCCAATAGTGTTAGTGTGATTTTTTTTTAAGAACTGTCTTTGCTCAACCAATAACAATAAATAAAGTTAAAAAATAAAGACTTAAAATCAGTTGTCGTGAAGTAATTTCAGACAAATATGTCAATTTATATAAAATACTCCCATTTGGAAACATTTTTCGGGGAAAATATTGCATACCGTATTTCCTTGAATTGCCCCAGGGCATATAGTATGCGCCTGCCTTGAATTACTGCCGGGTCAAACACGCTTCCCAAAATAATTAGCGTATGCTTAGTATTACCGCCTGGTCAAACTCGTGACGTCACGAGGGACACTTCCCCTGTTCTCATTTTCAAAATGGAGGAGGCGGATTTCAATACCGGTAATTTGAAATCGCATAAAGGGAAGAAGATTAAGAGCTATTCAGTAGGATTTAATGTCCAAGCTTACATCACACTCAAATTGTTACTGCATACCTTTGGTAAGTGCTGGAGTGAGAAGAGGTTTTAAAATAATTAGCGCATGCCTACTTTTACCGCATGCCTTTGGTAAGCGCAGGAGTGAGAAGAGGTTTTAAATTAATTAGCGTCCTGGCGGCAATTCAAGGAAATACGATATTTTCTGTTTTTTCCAAAAAGGGCAAAAAACATTCAAAAAATACAGAAGCATTTCAAATTCATCTAGAGAGTTAAGTGTGAAAAAATCAAATATAATAGGACTTGTTTTTACCAATTCCAGGTCCAAAAAATTCCAAACTTAAGCAGATCCCTAAAGATTTAAAAAAGATGTATATGTTTTGAAAATGTAAAATATCAAAATGACCCCCGCATGTGTTCAGTTTTCAGTGGAAAAATTTGTCCACCCTTCATGAGAGGACATTGTCCTATTGTCACACCTTTGTATCTCCTGCACTCGCTCTTGCTGCGCCTCTTCTTCCTCCAACACGTCCATCCACTCTCCATGCAGATCACAGCACAGCAGGCTGCCAGGGATGTTGCGCAGGAAATCCTAGCAAAATTGTTACAAAGCGAAAGCATCACAACGCGGATTAGAATGCAGATTACAGAGGCTGGGGACACTATGTCCTGATGCAGATTACATCTGAGAGATGTGGGTCAACAAGACGGGGCCGTGCTTACTTTGAAGACTCCGGCGATGATGAAGATGTGGTCCCGTGTCAGGGGAAGAAGAAACTGTCCGGCATCCATTGAGTCCCTCAGCTCCCTGACAGCGCGAGCGCCTGCGGGCCGTCGAAAGATGCCCCGCGTCCAGGGGCCCTCGTGATACAGGAAGATCAGCATGTCCTGGCGAGGGATGAGCAAAACACGGACTTGATCTGATTGTGAACTGGAATGTTTTTAATAAGCAATAGGAAAGGCAGTAATACAGCATCAATCACAAAAAGCAATTCGGAGAGTAACCTTTGACCAAATGACAAATACAATATAAATGAGTGATTTTCAGCATCAAGACAGTCCTTGACTTATGTTTTTGGAAGAAGAACCCACCAGAGTTATCTCCGCTGGAACAAGCAGGGTGATATAAAAATATATTTTAGACACAGAGCAGGCCAATGGAAACAATACAACATAAAGCAGTTAGAGCAGGGGTCGCCAACGCGGTGCCTGTAGGCACCAGGTAGCCCGTAAGGACCAGATGAGTCGCCCGCTGGCCTGTTCTAAAAATAGCTCAAATAGCAGCACTTACCAGTGAGCTGCATCTGTTTTTTTAAATTGTATTTCTTTACTAGCAAGCTGGTTTCACTTTGCTTGACATTTTTAATTCTAAGAGAGACAAAACTCAAATAGAATTTGTAAATCCAAGAAAATATTTGAAAGACTTTGTCTTCACTTGTTTGAATAAATTCATAATTTTTTTTTACTTATAACTTTCAGAAAGACAATTATAGAGAAAAAATACAACCTTAAAAATTATTTTAGGATTTTTAAACACATATACCTTTTTTAAATTCCTTCCTCTTCTTTCCTGACAATTTAAATCAATGTTCAAGTAAATTTATTTTTTTATTGTAAAGAATAATAAATAAATTTTTAGTTAATTCTTCATTTTAGAGTCTGTTTTTTCGACAAAAAATATTTTTGAAATATTTCTTAAAAATAAAAAAATATTCTGGCAAATCTAGAAAATCTTTAGAATCAAATTTAAATCTTATTTCAAAGTCTTTTGAATTTTGTTTTAACATTTTTATTCTGGAAAATCTAGAAGAAATAATGATTTGTCTTTGTTAGAAATATACGTAGTTTGCTCCAATTTGTTATACATTCTAACAAAATGAAGATTGTATTTTAACCTATTCAAAACATGTCATCAAAATTCTAAAATTAATCTTAATCAGGAAAAATAACTGATGTTCCATAAATAATGTTTTGAATTTTTTCAAAAAGATTCGAATTAGCTAGTTTTTCTCCTTTTTTTCGGTTGAATTTTGAATTTTAAAGAGTCGAAATTTAAGAAACTGTTTCAAAATTATTATTTTTTTTTCAGTTTTCTCCTCTTTTAAACCGTTCAAGTATTTTTTTTTTATCATTCTCTACAAAAAACCTTCCGTAAAAGGAAAGAAAATGTACGACGGAATGACAGACAGAAATACCCATTTTATATATACATACATATGTATATATATATATATATATATCCATCCATCCATCCATCCATTTTCTACCGCTTATTCCCTTTCGGGGTCGCGGGGGGCGCTGGCGCCTATCTCAGCTACAATCGGGCGGAAGGCAGGGTACACCCTGGACAAGTCGCCACCTCATCGCAGGGCCAACACAGATAGACAGACAACATTCACACTCACATTCACACACTAGGGCCAATTTAGTGTTGCCAATCAACCTATCCCCAGGTGCATGTCTTTGGAAGTGGGAGGAAGCCGGAGTACCCGGAGGGAACCCACGCATTCACGGGGAGAACATGCAAACTCCACACAGAAAGATCCCGAGCCTGGATTTGAACCCAGGACTGCAGGAACTTCGTATTGTGAGGCAGACGCACTAACCCCTCTGCCACCGTGAAGCCTATATATATATATATATATATATATATATATATATATATATGTATGTATTTATATTAGATTTATTTATTAAAGGTAAATTGAGCAAATTGGCTATTTATGGCAATTTATTTAAGTGTGTATCAAACTGGTAGCCCTTCGCATTAATCAGTTCCCAAGAAGTAGCTCTTGGTTTCAAAAATGTTGGTGACCCCTGAGTTAGAGTAACATTGTTGTTGGATTAAATTAATTTTGTCACAACACCCACCATGACAGGCTTTGGCAAAGCGCCCTCTACGCACACGGTGCTGAGGGGCCGACCGAACAAGCAGCCCTGTGCCGTGATCCCCGTGGACGTCTCCAGCTGAGGGGAGGATCCTCGCAGGAAGGCCCAAGTGATTAAGGATCGCCTCCTTTTCAGTGGCTTCTGGGAGAAATCTGCTTCAAATATTTAATCACGATTAAACACTCTTTGACAATAAATAACTCATTATTTGGCATTAATCAAAAATAGACTTTTTTTCAAAATCCATCCATTTTCTACTACTTGTCCTTTTTTTGGGGTTGCTGGAGCCCATCTCAGCGGCATTCGGGCGGAAGGCAGGGTACACCCTGGACAAGTCACCACCTCGTCACAGGGCCAACACAGATAGACAACATTCACACTCACATTCACACACTACGGCCAAATGTTAGTGTTGCCAATCAACCTAAGCCCAGGTGCATGTTTTTTGGAGGTGGGAGGAACCCGAAGTACCCGGAGGGATTTTCATCCTTATTAAAATGTACGCCCAACATAGGACTGGATCAATGGTTTAGTAAACATTTTAACACAAAATGAACACAAACGCTCTTTTACAGACATGCTCATTTTCCACCTGGGGTCCAATACAATCCATATATGATGCGTTCTCCCATTAATTAAAAAATAAATAAATAAATAAATATATATATACGTATATACATACACACACATATATACACACATAAGTATATATATATACATATATACACATATATATATATATATGCATGCATACATATATACACATACACATTTATATACACACAAATGTGTATGTATATATATACACATATACACACGTTTACACACACACACACACACACATACATACATACATACATACACACACACATATATATATATACACATATACACACACACACACATATACAAACCCCGTTTCCATATGAGTTGGGAAATTGTGTTAGATGTAAATATAAACGGAATACAATGATTTGCAAATCATTTTCAACCCATATTCAATTGAATGCACTACAAAGACAACATATTTGATGTTCAAACTCATAAACTTTATTTTTTTTTTGCAAATAATAATTAACTTAGAATTTCATGGCTGCAACACGTGCCAAAGTAGTTGGGAAAGGGCATGTTCACCACTGTGACATCACCTTTTCTTTTAACAACGCTCAATAAATGTTCAGGAACTGAGGAAACTAATTGTTAAAGCTTTGAAAGTGGAATTCTTTCCCATTCTTGTTTTATGTAGAGCTTCCGTCGTTCAACAGTCGGAAGTTTCTGGATGTTGTTGATAAATGGCTTTCGCTTTGCATAGTAGAGCTTTAACTTGCACTTACAGATGTAGCGACAAACTGTATTTAGTGACAGTGGTTTTATGAAGTGATCCTGAGCCCATGTGGTGATATCCTTTAGAGGTTGATTAGATTAGATTAGATAGTACTTTATTTATTCCGTCAGGAGAGTTCCTTCAGGAAAATTGACATTTTCAGCACAATCCCATTCAAGATCAGACAAACATTACAGGGAGACAGAACAGGATCGCTGACGG
>NC_084637.1:25556693-25579193 GCF_033978795.1 Nerophis ophidion
TAATGGTTTACAGCCTCAACAAAAGTCCATATTTTAGTGAAAGACTATACTCTTTGAACACAATGTAAAGTACTTTTTATCAAACAAACATAACAAGTAGGTGATCTCGTTATTAACAACTAAAACAACAACAACCGGCTGTATTCATCTGCTTTGCCAATATGCGCACACACACACACACACACACACACACAAGTACCTTTGGTGCCCTCACAAACACGCAGAAATCCCCAAAATTCCTAAATTTAATAACCATATTGTGACATAAATAAACACTTAAAAACAAAGTCCACTGACATTACATTAACTTTAGCAGAGGAACGGCTCACGAGAGGAGAGAAAGTAGCAGACGGAGGGGGAGAATGGATGGGGACGGGTGCATGTATGTGCTCTTGGAAGAGACACCACTGAACGGGAGCTCATCTTCACCTCTGCTGTGAAATAAGTCCGCTTTGGCATTTTTTCTAGAAAAGTCCATTCTCATCATAATTAAAAACTTGCTGTGGTCTGAAGTCGGCTTTCTCAATCCCTTTAAAACGAGCAAACACAAAATGAATGAATTAAGCGTTCGTGGTTCGCATTTTGTTTTGATTGATTGAGACTTTTATTAGTAGATTGCACAGTACAGTACATATTCTGTACAATTGACCACTAAATGGTAACAACCAAATAAGTTTTTCAACTTGTTTAAGTCGGGGTCCACGTTAATCAATTCATGGTAATGGTGCGCTCTAAAAGTTTGTAAACCAAAAACTTTGTGAATGGAGGGGTATATTTTTGTAGCAGCCTAATGAGAATCAGTTTATCTATAAATATTTCTGAATGAACTTGTCATCTTTATTGTTACTTTACAAATGGCTATAAATATCTCAATCCGTATTTGAAAGTTGATGGTTGAGTCAGAGCCGCTGAAGAGGTGTAAGATTAGTTGCACCGCTACTCACAATGATGCTAAACTGCTGCAGGGCCAGTCGGATCACTTCAGCGGTGGAATCCGAGTTACTGACTGGCAAAGTCTTGGTCTGATCGGGGGAGAAAGAAGGTGCACAATGTTACACACAAACAGGTGTCACTACACGCTTGTACACTGCAAATGATCTGCCATTAGTTCAGATTTAAACTCATTTCTATAAATGGCCCTATTTTTAAGAGCAATTTACTTATTTGTAGGCATTGACTAGTTTAAATTTTAGCATGAATAATGATATATTTTGGGCAGCACGGTGAAACAGGGGTTAGTGCATGTGCCTCACAATACAAAGGTCCTGAGTGGTCCTGAGTTCAATCCCGGGGTCGGTTTCTTTCTGTGTGGGGTTTGCATGTTCTCCCCGTGACTGCATGAGTTCCCCCCGGGTACTCCGCCAATACCATGCACCTGGGGATAGGTTGATTGGCAACACTAAATTGGCCCTAGTGTGTGAATGTGAGTGTGAATGTTGTCTGTCTATCTGTCTTGATTGATTGTTTGATTGATTCAAACTTGTATTAGTAGATTGCACAGTACAGTACATATTCCATACAATTAACCACTAAATGGTAACACCCAAATAAGTTTTTCAATTTGTTTAAGTCAAGGGCCATGTTAATCAATTCATGGCCCAGCGATGAGGTAGCGACTTGTCCAGGGTGTACACCGCCTTCCGCCCGAATGCAGCTGAGATAAACTGCAGCACCCCCCACCCCAAAAGGGACAAGCGGTAAAAAATGGATGGAAATTGATCATTATATTTTTTCTAGTGTGGTTTGAATAAATAAATAAATAAAATAATTATTCCAGTAAGATATTTTTCCCCCAATAGAAAACAGTGTTTAAAGATCCAGCAACATCTCCAAGATGCTTAATTTAAGAATTGCAAGATGAATAAAGCTTCTTTTCAGAACAAACTACCGTAAATTCTGGACTATAAGCCGCTACATTTTACCCACGCTTTTCCTTGCGGCTTATTAAAACAGTACGGCTAATTGATGGATTTTCATCGCTGACGGCCATAGTGCAAATAGTTTAAAAAAACAAACAAAGCAGACCCTGAAATTATGTGTCATTACTTTGGTGCCATCTTTTGGACGAGTTTGCTCTCAGCAGGTGCTGCAGTAACCTTCTTTTTGAGCTTTCAACCGGAAGTAGAAGTTCTGTTCCATCTTCTAGTCGTCCATAGCATTTCTACTGTATGGATTCTTCTTCATCACTCCAAACAATGTTTGTAAGTTTTAAAATAAAGCTAAAACAATTCATACTTACTAAGATGTCCCATGTGTAATGTCTGTAGGAGTGTTTTCATGCATATTTGTACGTGCTGTAGTAATGTATTCAAGCTAGCGTCGTTAGCATGAGGTAATATGCTAACACAATAACAAGAGTCTGTGTTAGTATTAATAACTTACAATGACATTATTTTTGTATTGTTTAAGTTTCACAAATTTCTCAGTAAATTCACCTAAACGTCATCGTGGAGTTATTGAGTCTGTTTAGCTGATTGGAGAGCGAGCTATCGCAGCTAGTGGGTCCATGACGACGACATCTGTTTTGTTTGATCAGCCATTTTACTGCCGTGTTACAGACACCATTTAGGAAACAGTTAAGGTATGTAAATATATCTGGGGCTTATAGTCTGGTGCAGCTAATGTACTAATATGTGGAAAAAATGTTTTTTCTTCTAAAATTTAGTGGGTGCGGAAAATACAGTACATATTTCTAGCTTAAAAGTCCTGCTAATTTCTAGATATACAAATCTTAATTCAGGATGCCTTATCAATTAAAAGATCTGTTTGTGCAGTTAGTGGATTTCACTAGTTTTTTAGTATTTTTTTCCTCAAATCTCAACTTTTTATCTTATTTTTTGCAGCGGACTCACCACAGCGTAAGTGTTGAGTCCCTTCCCATACACCCTGAGAGGGATGGTTTTAGGTTCTTCCTTCTCTTTTTCCTCTTTAATGCGTCTGCAGAAAAAAGACAATTAGTCACGTAAACGTTGGACACACCAAAACTCTATAATGTTGATAAAAGAAGTGCACCTTTTGAGGAGAGCCAGCCAGTGGTCTTTTTGTTCCGCCGAGCTGCGTGACGACAGTAAAGACACAACTGACATGAAGGATGTTTGTTTTGGTTAGCAGTTAGCATGACTCGTTGCACACAAAGAGTGTCTCACCTGAACGTGGCGACAGAGTTGCAGGTGGGCCAGCCCAAGACGAAGCTCCTGTCGGGGCAGGTGCTTCCCTCACACACATCCTCCATGCAACTCGCTGTCCACATCTCGCTCACACACACCTGCGCCTTCTGTTTGAACTGGTTGGCTGACCTGGCGATGCAAATAAAATTGTATAGTTTCCCGGTCACACCAATGCATGCGGTTTTTAACCACGCTTGTGCTCACTTGGCTTTGGCGATCACCAGGATGTCTGTGAAGAGGAAGAGGTGTCTGTCCTGAGTCTGCATGCCGGTCTTCAGCTGAGTGTGCCCGTGCAGGAGAAACGACCTGTTGGGCACTTTCAGGAAGGACTGGACCAAAGAGCATGTTTCTTGGAACACGGGAACTGAGAGACTCTCTCTGGTAAAAAACAACACATGGATTTCAACACCTCCAAATTTGGTAATGAAAACTAAAACTAAGATGTACGCTACAATCAAACACCTGATGTGTAGTAAGTCTACAATCAAACACCTGATGTGTAGTAAGTCTACAATCAAACACCTGGTGTGTAGTAAGTACAATACTTGCAGTACAAACACATTGTAGGACAAGAATGGCACATTCAACTTTAATGGCAAAGACTCCTTCTTGACTACGGCAACTAGGGGTGCAAAAAATATATATACATACATATATACATACATGCATATATACACATATACATACATACATACATATATACACATACATATACATATACATATATATATATATATATATATATATATATACACACACACATATATAAATAAATAAATATATATATATATATATATATATATATATATATTAACACACACACATATATGTTCGTATACATAAACATATTACAGTACAGGCCAAAAGTTTGGACACACTTTCTCCTCTTTCAATGCGTTTTCTTTATTTTCATGACTATTTACATTGTAGATTGTCACTGAAGGCATCAAAACTATGAATTAACACATGTGGAGTTCTGTACTTAACAAAACTACATTAAAATAACTGAAAACATGTTGGATATTCAATTTTCTTTAAAATAGCCACCCTTTGCTCTGATTACTTTTTCACACACTCTTGGCATTCTCTCGATAAGCTTCAAGATGTAGTCACCTAATATGGTTTTCATTTCACATCTGTGCTTGAAGCTCATCATTTTTATTCCAAATAATGCATTACAAGAGTCGCTTCGAGTCGAGAATGGTGTTGAATCGAAAATCGATTCTGAATCGAATCGTCCCCTTAAGAATTAAAATTGGATTGAATCGCGAGGTGCCCAAATACTCCAACCACTCACGGCAACACATTGAGGACAAAGTGAAATAAATGCATACTTGCATATGACACTCAGAAGTGTGAGGAAATATATAACAACCAGACAGCACAGTTATGGTTATCAGTTCACTGTTAAATGGTAAATAACAAAATAAAAAAGTTATTATTACACAAATGAATATTTATTACCACATGAACACAAAAAAGTATCGATTCACAGGTAGTGAAATGTTCTGCATTGATTAAAATGTGTAAGGTACCCAAATATGGCTGCACAAAATTTTCAGTCCATGCCTGGAGCAAGTTAACAAGGCATTAAAATACTTGCATGTACGGCATGTCTTTTGTGATCATACATTTTTGTCCAGAATGTTTTCAGGATCTACAAGAGTGGTCCCAAAGGTCGACTAGTCGATGGCGATCGGCAGGTAACCGGTAGTTGGACTGATTTATTGCAATAAAAATTGTATTTCACTTCTTCTATATTTTCACAAGTCAGGCTATTAGAGGATCAGATGCAGCCCTTAGAACTGGTTTGGCAAATCAAGACCCATATGAGAAGCAAAGTTGAGTGTTTGTGAGGACAGTTGGTCACAATCATTTGGCGCCAAGAACGAGGCAGGCGCATGTAAAGTCAAAAAGTGTCTGGTTTTTTTTTTTGCTTTATTGGGATGAATAGGAAGAATAAATAAAGAACTTCACAGCACTACATGGTCATCTGGTGTGTGTGGGAATTATTTTACCTGGAAAGCGTCTTAGACCTGGCCAGAGCCTTGCTGATGACCAAAGCAGGGGCGGACTGGCGTCGAACACTTTGGGACTTCATCCGCTAAAAGAGACAGAATGAAGGTTGCTTGAGGACTTGGTTAGGGGACTGGAATGTCGCATGTTCAAGATCCGACAAGCCGTAGTGGTTATAACAAGTTAAGCCAGACAACTGTATAACAAGTTAAGTCAGACATCTGTCCAGTGACCTGGTGTCCGTGATAGAGCCCCGCTGGAAACGGTTTATCAAAACTCAGCAAAAAAAAGGAAAGTAGTTATGTTATTTTTAAGATAATGCTGATCATTGAAGAGAATAAACTGCTGAACAGCGAATACACGTTGAATCCTTTTAATGGCCATCGTCCACTTTAAAAAAAAAAATTTTTTCCCAAAAATCCTCCTTGCAAAAGTTGCCTTATATTTACAATCGTCTTATATTCAAGTCAATAATAGCTTTGTATAAAAATGTGTACAGTCGTCCCTTGACACAACACACCGCAAATATTGTGGCTTTACTACATGGTTAATTATTTATTTGTTTTTAAAAAGCATATTTTTGGCTTAAATAAAAAAAACTATGCTAACAACAAAACGGCTGCTAATTTTGGCGCTATCAGTACCGCGACAATCAAGTTGTGGCAGAGCAAATATTTGATGCAATAATCGTCAACTCCTGCCTCATCAATAAAACATCTCCACATTGGTGAGACTTTGACGTGAGCAACAGCGGAAGGCGGCTGGACGCGATGCCCTACTTAATGCTAACAAAACCGCCATCAGCGCCCGTCTGGGCAATGCTAAGTGGAGATGAAGTCTTCAAAGGGAGTAGTCAGAGCAATGTGGTCTTTAAATGATGCAAGGCGCTCGTCCCCACCAAGACCGCTACTACCACATCACCTTAGCCGTGCTCACCCTTTAGAGCACAGCCGTAACTTCCTGGCACTAAACTTACCGGTAGACAAACTTTATTGATCCACACTGTAGCTCAGTTTCAAAGGATGTAAAAAGGTAAGGATGGAAAGGATAATGCAGGTATTAAGTAGACTAAAAATGTACCATAGTAACAATATAAAATAACATATATGTAATATAAACATATTATATATACAGTATATAATATATACGGATATATGATTTTATTATTAAATAGTTTTTTATATATTATATACAATGTAGGGCTGGGCGATATGGCCTTTTTTTTAACATCTCGATATTTTTAGGCCATGTCACGATATATATCTCGATATTTTGCCTTAGCCTTGAATGAACACTTGATGCATATAATCACACCAGTATGATGATTCTATGTGTCTACATTAAAACATTCTTGTTCATACTGCATTAATATATGCTTGTTTTAAACTTACATGCAGAGAGGGAAATCACAACAAAGTCACCTTACCAAAACTGTATTTATTAAACAGTTATTAAGCAGTGGCACAAACATTCATGTCATTTCAAAACAGAAAGTGCAAGATTGTCAGAGACATTTTAAAACAAGCTATTAGTGCACTTTTGTGCATGATGTCACTAAGATGACGTATCAAAACAACACTAAATGAAAGAGCACTTTTTGTAGAGAACGCCACTACAATAGTTTAAAACAAATAAAGTGCACTTTTGTGCATGATGTCACACATGATATCTCAATAACTGTCCAATAAAAATAAGCTGCATAATAGGAAATCAAATGGTTGGTTACTGCGGACGTTATCTCCTTATGTCGTTCACTATTTTTTTCATATGGTGTTGATCTGGAAATGGTTGCCCTGGCATTTTGTTGGTGTGACACCGAATGGAGATGTTGACATGCGGAGTAAGCACTCTTCATTCTCTAGCAAGTGACTTTTCAAATGATGCTACATATTAGCAGTAATGCTACTTTTTGTAGCAACGCTTTTGCCCCACACTTGACAAATTATGGTTGTCTGTTCGACATATTCCCATTTGAAGCCAAACCACCGCCAGACAATGGACCCCCCGCTGTTTTTCTCGGGAATTAATTCTTCCTTTATTTGTTACCTGATTCGCACCTTCTTTCTTTCGTATTACCACTCGCACCACAGCTAACGTTACCCATGCGGCTACCGCTCTGCTCCGCAAGGGCCTGTATCTACTGTATGTGACGTATGTGAGAAGGTGCGCTTGCTGTCTGTGAGGAGAGACGAGAAAGAGTGAGAAGAGCCTTTAGTGTAATGCCAGCAGGTGAAAGCAACTGCGTGAGAATGTATACTCGGATATCCCAATAAAGTTATTTATTATATCTCACAGAGACAAACCCGCAATATATCAAGTATATCGATATATCACCCAGCCCAAATACCAATTACCATGTACAATATTACAGTATATGTAACAGCTGCAGCAAAAAAAAGGCCAGCATAAAATAGTGAGTAGATCCAGCAGAAAATATACATTATAAACAAAGAGAGGTAGCCAACATAGAAGCGGTCAGGTAATAGACAGATATCAGACAAATATCTCTATGTTTACGTTTTCACACCTTACACTATTTTCTTACACTTGATTACGCATTTCTTATATATTCCTTATTTTTACACCTTCATTTTAAGATTCAACTGTTAAGTGTTCAACGTGATTTTATATATGTATTTACAGTGATTGTTTCCATTATGTTGACATTTCCTTCCTGCCTTGATAGCTGAGGGATTACAATCAGAGGAAGTAACATTCAAATAAAAATGTTTAGATTTTATACATTTTTCTGCTGGTTCTTACTTTTGATAGGCCATAAAAATATCACGAATTATAAACATTGACTGATATAAAACACTTATATCATTAAACAGTTTTCAGACATACTGTATATCGCCCAGCCTAACCATAAACACACTTCCACGTTACAAAATGAACTAGTAACCCGGTTTTACCTCAGTTCATTGTTCCCAAATCCTGAATAAATAGGGCACATTGTGCATATTTCCCCACGGGGATCATGAAGTCACATTGCAGTTGGGTTTAAACGTGGCAGGCTTGGCGTCCCATTTTTGCCCCATTTCACCAAAAGGAGTCACCCCAGCTTGACCCTTGGTCCCCACAACATCACAAAAGTATTATGTTTGGCCAGTTGTCACTCAATAATCACGAGAGCATAAACAGCCTAATGAGAATAAGTCAAACGTGTCGGCAGCCATTCTGATCCGTCGTAAGCCGTTTGTCTGGGCTACCTGTGTGTGACTCACGTCCATGCGTTTCAAAGACTTTACGCAGCACTCCACGCAAAGTGGCTGATTAGACCCTCAGCCTAGTTGAGTAATATTTCACCGACTAATATGAAGCATGCAAACACAAACAGCAGTCAGGAATGTCGACTATTGGGACAGACGGCAGCATTATTGACGTGTCGTTCAGCAAAGAAGTTTGTAACATGAGGATTACACAAAAAAAGGCTGTCGAAAGTGTGGCCGAGGGGCCATTTGCGCTCCACAGCTAATGCTCTGACGGCTAGTGGCTCATTCTAAAAATATTGTTTAAAAAATGAGGAAAAAAAGAGAAAAACAGGTGAAATCAAACACGAACAAAGTTGCAATGCTGACTCTAATAACACAAAGCTGCTATGCAGGCTGTGTTCTTCTTTACAACTCATTGCTTGAAAATAATAATTCATAAAAATCAATGTTGTTTTGAATGATTGACCTATTCAAAACTCCAGTTCTTTACACCAAATATCCCACTTTGAATTATTTCGGGGGGAAGATTTTGCATACATTAAACAAATTATTTGACAAAAAGGTCATAAAACAAACAAATTACAACAAAAATAAATGAATAAATAATAATAATAAAAGCTTATGATCAACAGATAGATCTGAGGTTGATCTAGAGCAGGGGGGTCAAACTAATTTTATCTCAGGGGCCGTATGGAGAAAAATCTATTTCCATGTGGGCCGGACGGGTAAAATCATGGCATAATAAAATACAACTGCGACAACTTTAGATTGTTTTTTTTGGGGGGGTTTTACTTCGGCCCAACATGTCATGTACATTCTGAAAATGTACATGTCACAAATAATTCTCTTGACAAAACATTTCAAGTTTTTTAAAAATTCTGAGGAAAAAATTGGTGTAGTTTCAAAAACACCATGAAGAACCCAATGAATTTAGACTTAATCTCAGTGTATCTACAGAGAAATTCAACTTTAAGTCACAGTCTATCTTGGATTGAACAAAAAATTAAATAAAGCATAAATAAAACTTACTATAAACTACCTCATTCGTCATTTCCACATATTAATCCTGTGCTAAGCCAACAAATCATACAAACTAAGGTAGAAATTCAGGAGGGTTGAGTTATTCCCTGTCTTCTGGCATCACTGTGTATTGACAGAATTATAAAAGCTGTGCAATGTGTGAACGATTTCAACAAGCCAAAAATAAAAACATAAAAGACTGACGATATTGCAGTAAATCTTGCATTGTTTACTTTCTTTAAATTTAAAAAAGTTTTAAATTTGTTTTGCATTGGGTTAGAAGGGGAGAAGTGGCAGCCCCGCTTTATCGGGTAACTCTTGCTTAGTATATTTGCTCGCCCCTGGTATAAACTATTTGCTTGCCTCACAGAATTTCTATTGCGACATCCAGTGGACACATTTAGAAAAGCAGTTTCTTTAATTTAAAAAGGCAGCTCAATTTTACGCAAAGAAAACTTATCTCGTGGGCCACATGTTTGACGTCACTGATCTAGAGACTTAAGTGACTTATTTTGTAACAATTGTATGAGTGGGTTGGATATATATTTTTTTAAACTGTGATTGCTCAAAAAATAATAATACAATAAAATCAATGGTGCTATGAATACCATAAGTGATTTAATTACTTAGGAGAAGAACTAATGTATTTAGAACACATTGCTGTAAGCTGTAAAAATCTAAAACATTTTTGAGAACAGGAAGTATGTGTTAGTAATTGCTATGAAGTGAAAAAGGGGCAGGATAGATGAGCATTGCTTCTTCCTACTCCTTTTTAGACATGTTTTAAAGAAAATGCGTCGAATATGTGATGTATCATATTGATACTGTATACATGTTCCAAATACATTTCAACCAACCAACCAATTACTGACCAATTGATGGCTCCAATTACTTCACATCAAATAGTCCAGTTTGACATTTTTGGGGTGAAAAAGATTGCATATTTGATGTTTTTCCCCAAAAAATATTTTTGGGACAAAAAGAACATAAAACACTTTATGTACTTTATATCGACAGAGATTTGAAGTTGACAAAAATAATAATCTATGACTTATTTTTTCTATTTTAATGACTGAGATCCTTCGGGGACCCAACTTAAAGAGAGCCCTAAAATAATATTTATATATATTGTATAGGTTTTGAAAATGACAAATATCAAAATGGCCCCCGTATGCTTTGATTTTTCAGTGGAAAACGTTTAGACACCCCTAAATAATAATAGCATTATGGTGGTGGTGATCACACATTCTAACAATTAAAAAAATATATTTGGGACAAACAATCACAATATTGAACAAAATACAACTTTTAAAAAAATTAACTATACCCGTCTGTTGTCGCTTTTTTCTGCGGCCCGGCTCAGTCTGTCCTGTTGATGCTGAGGAGACATGTTGTCCATCCGGCCTCCAGACACCAGCTCAGTGTCCAGCTGCCCTCAAAACAACTAATCCCATTAATGAGATCCGGGAGAATGCACACGTGTTGGAACTAGTAACTTTTCAGCCTGTTGATAGAATAGCACGCACACACACGCCTGTCGAGGACTGGGATTTGTAAATGGTTCAAGCGAATCGGCATCAGCGAGGAAAGTGTCAGTGCAAGCACACACCTCTTGTGTGGATTAGCAGTTTTTGTGCCACCTCTTAATGCAACTACGCTCGGCGCAGAGGCGGCGCCAGACCGCAGGCGAGGAAAAGTTGGCTCTATTTTTAGAACCTTTGTTAACTTGTTGGAACACACAAACAAGAGAGAGGGTTGCTACGTCAACAAAACACAGATTATCTAAATTTTACATTAAATAATCAGTTTGTCAGCATTTGGAATCATGTCAGTTTGTGAACGCTTTTCTGGATTTAGGATCTTTAAGAAGAGAACACCTGTCATTTACAACAGTGGTCCCCAACCTTTTTGTATCCGCGGACCGGTCAACGCTTAATAATTTGTCCCGCGGCCCGGGGGGGTGTCCTTTTTTATTATTTTCTTTTTTTTTAATTCTTTGTCATGAAAAAGGGACGTTTTTGTCATGAAAAAGGGAGCTTTTTGTGGTTGGTGCACTATTTGTAAGTGTATATTGTGTTTTTTATGTTGATTTAATAAAAATAAAAAATATATATATATTTTTATTTTTTTATTATAAAAAATTCTTCTGCGGGTGGTTGGGGACCACTGATTTACAACACTTTACAGGCTAAGGAGCCCAGTATTTAAGCCACAACTAGTATATTTCAATAAAAAAAAAAAAAAAAAAAAAAAAAAAAAAAATATATATATATATATATATTATATATAATACATATTATATATATATATTTCATATATTTTAATAAATATATAAAATATATATATTAAATATATATAATATATATCATATTATATATATTTAATATATATTTTTTAAATATATATTTTTACATATACTATCTGCACCTAACCTGTAACACGGCAGTAAAACGGCTGATGAAACAAAACAGAAGTCATCGTCATTGACCCACTATGTGCGCAAGCTAGCTCTCCAATTAGCTAAACAGACTCAATAACTCCACATTGACGTTTAGGTGAATTTACTGAGGAATTTGTGGAACTGAAACAATACAAAAAGAATGCCGTTGTAAGTTAATAACACTAAAACAGGCACTTGTAAACGTGTTAGCATATTAGCTAATGTTAACAACGCTAGCTTTATTACATTACGATAGCGCGTACAAATATGCATGAAAACACTCCTACAGACATCACACATGAGACGGTTTAGTGACTATAAATAGTTTTAGATATATTGTTAAACCTACAAACGTTGCTTAGAGTGATGAACGAAGAATCCATACGAGTAGAAATGCTGTAGACCAATAGTAGACGAAACGGGACATACTTTTGGTTCAAGGCACAAAACAGGAAATACATTTTCAACACAAATCACCTGCAGTGAGCAAATTCGTCCAAAAGATGGCGACATAGCACAAACGTTAATACACCTTTTCAGTGTCTCTGTCGGTGCTTCATGAAAACTAATATAAAACATCACGGCCATTAGCAAAGACAAAAACATAAATTAGCCGCATAGGGAAAAAAGGGGCTTATAGTCCGAAAAATACGGTAGAAAAAAAATAAGCCGGCGAAAGAACTTTGATGTGTTTTGAATGCTATACTTCCATCCACTTTATTCACGTTATTGCCCCAAAAATCGATTGTGCTCCAGGAAAATAACCGAAGTGGGACATAAACTGGGCTAAAGCCAAACCAGGCCAGAAAGTGTTCCTTCCCCAAATTGGCCACAATCAGCTCGGTTAAAAGTGGATCACTAGAATGATTACTTTCCCTCATGTTGATAATGAGCAGCCTTGGGCGCGGCAGAGAAAAGGAACAACACACTTTTGTTACGATCCACTCACAGTGGCTTGTTATGATTTACTCAGTGTGGCTGCAAACCTAACTTGGGGGCCGTTTGGTAATATCAAGTGAAATGGTGCCTTCAAAATGTTTGCGTGTGTGTATGGATATGTGTGTGTACCTGCTTGTGGAAAACATCACTGGAGAACATCCAGAAAAGCCCTGTGAGAGACGAGAAAGAAAATACATGTCAAGCAACAAGATGCTTTTTCATATTATAAGGTTACTGTTATGAAAATGTCAATGATAATAATTATTTGTTTAGATTAATCGTTTTAATTAACAGGGCGACTGCGAAGGTGCGACAGGGTGGTCGTAAAAAATTTTTTTTATATTTCACCTGCAATTTCTCCACAAAAGTAAATGTCTGGGTTCTAGAATGGAAGTGACATGGCCAACCAGCCTTCTGTAACATGCAGGTTTGAAATAAAAACATGAATGAATCAACCTACTGTTTCAATATAATAATCCTGGCATTTATGATAGCTAGCTATTCGCTCTCAAGTTGCCAACTAGCGATTAAAAGCGCACCACTTGCCAGCTAGCAATTAGCGGCGTCCCTGTTGCCAGCCAGCGGTTAGCGGGCCTAGTTGTCAGCTAGCGATTAGCACACAAGTTACTAGTTGGCGATTAACGCGCTAGTTGCCACTTAGCAACCAGCAACGCTAGTTGCCAGTTAGAGATTAGCGCATTAGTGGCCAGCTAACGATTAGCGCACCTCTTGTCAGTTAGAAATTAGCAGCCCTAATTTCCTGCTAGCAATTAGTGCACTAATGGCCAGCTAGCGGCCCTAGTTGCCAGCTAGCGTTTAACTCACTAGTTTCCAGGTAGTGATTAGCGGCTCTAGTTACCTGCTCTGGATTTAGTTGCCAGCTTAGTGATTAGCGGCTCGAGTTGCCAGCTAGTAATTAGCGCACTAGTTGCCACCAACAATTCAGCGACCCTTTTGCCAGTTAGGAGTTAGCGCACCGGTTGCCGTCTGGCTATTAACGCACTAGTTGTCAGCTAGCCATTAACGCACTAGTTGCCAGTTAGCAATTAGCACACTAGTTGCCAACTAGTGGTTAGCGTACCAGATGCCACTTAGCATTTAGCAGCCCTAGTTGCCAGCTAGATATTTAGTTGTCTGCTAGCGATTGGCAGCGCTATACTTAACTATTTGAGTATTTCAAGTATTGCACAGGTACCTTTCGGACCAGTTTAATTTAGATATTTCAGACGATATAATCCAGAAATAAAAACATGAAATAAGGACAAACATGTGGACAGAGAGGCTGACCATATTCTGAAATCCCAAAAAGAGGACACATATATGCGTGCCGAGGCGGGCAGCACGCCAAGGCCAGAACTAGGTGAACATTTGCCACTGTTACTCGAACTTGCTATATAAATAATATATTTATTTAAATAAAGCATTTTTTCTCCTCTGTTGACAGCAGTGTTGGCGCTAGGGAATTTTCCAAATGGGGTCTCAGTGACCCCATCAAGTCAGAAAAATGGGGTCCCACAGTAAATTTTTGGGGTCCTACTATTTTGAAAAAAAATATAAACATATGCATTATACTGTTATATCTCACATTCTATAATGTGTTTTGGAAAAAAATTGTCATAAATGTTATTTAATTCATTAAAAAATAATAATAAAAAAAGAAAACAAATTTGTATACATATGTAAATGTATTGGCGACTTGTCCAGGGTGTACCCCGCCTTCCGCCCGATTGTAGCTGAGATAGGCGCCAGCGCCCCCCCGCGACCCCAAAAGGGAATAAGCGGTAGGAAATGGATGGATGGATGTGAATGTATTCAGTTATAAACATTCATTCAGTTTCTTCTTTCCTTCATAGATCTAAACTTTACCGCTACTGGAAGTTTTTTTATATGTTTTTTATTTAATGTGAAGTGAATTATATTTATATAGCACATTTGTCTAGTGACTCAAAGTGCTTTTACATTGTGAATAACAATGAATACGTTGTAGGTGTATTTATTTCGGTATAAACGTGTAAAAATTGTTTTGCTTCGGACGTGAAATGATGATAATGGTGTGCAAGGACATTCATGCATTTTATATTTAACGCTTAAATCTCTGGAGTCTACATCAACTGAAGATCTATTCCTCATTTCAAAATGTTTTAGTTTTTTTATGTATGCCAAACGAAACTATGTTTTAATGGCAAACACAAAAAATATGCTAAATCTTCCACCAAAAATATATCCCAAAGTGGAATATTTGATGTGAAGTAATCAGAACCTTGGATAGGTCAGTAATTCATAATAACATTGATTTTGATTCAATATTGTTTTGAGCAATGACAGGTTGAAAGAAAAAAAAAGCTTTGTTTTATTAGTCAACATTGCAACTTTTTTCTAAATTACATTTCAGCTTTAAGCTTTTTTATTTCACTTTTGTTTATTTTAATAGTATTTTTAGAATGTGCCGTGGGCCTTTAAAACGTTAGCTGGGGGTCGCAAATGGCCTCCGGGGCACACTTGTGACAACCCGGTTATAGATAATAAAAAAGTAATCTAATAAATCTTTTTTATTTTTATTAAAAAATATTTTTTTTTTTTCATGAGGGAACTATCCTGAAGGAATCAATAAAGTACTATCTATCGATAAAAAGCAGAGACTGGCGACGCATGTTCCTTTATCACAACTCTCTCGCTCTCTGTCTCTGCCCCTCCCTCACGAATGATGCTGTGTGTGCACACCTTCACAATTTGTTGTTTTTAACCCTTTCTTAAATGCCTACTGAAATGAGATTTTCTTATTGAAACGGGGATAGCAGGTCCATTCTATGTGTCATACTTGATCATTTCGCGATATTGCCATATTTTTGCTGAAAGGATTTAGTATAGAACATCGACGATAAAGTTAGCAAGTTTTGGTCGCTAATTAAAAAGCCTTGCCTGTACCGGAAGTAGCAGACGATGTGCGCGTGATGTCACGGGTTGTAGCGCTCCTCACATTATTTATAATGTGAGCCTCCAGCAGCAAGAGCTATTTGGACCCAGAAAGCGACAATTTCACCATTAATTTGAGCGAGGATGAAAGATTTGTGGATGAAGACAGTTAGAGTGAACAACTAGAAAAAAAATTAAATAAATAAAAGGCGATTGCACAGTGGGAGCAATTCAGATGTTTTCAGACACATTTACTATGATAATTCCGGGAAATCCCTTATCTGCCTATTGTGTTGCTAGTGTTTTAGTGAGATTATATGGTACCTTTACATGGGGCGGTATAGCTCGGTCGGTAGAGCAGCCGTGCCAGCAACTTGAGGGTTGCAGGTTCGATCCCCGCTTCCACCATCCTAGTCACTGCCGTTGTGTCCTTGGGCAAGACACTTTACCCACCTGCTCCCAGTGCCACCCACACTGGTTTAAATGTAAAAATTAGATATTGGGTTTCACTATGTAAAGCGCTTTGAGTCACTAGAGAAAGAGCGCTATATAAATATATTTCATTTCACTTCACTACCTTAAAGTCGGAGGGGTGTGGCCACGGGTGTGTTGACGCCAGAGTCTCTGAAGTCACGAAACTGCAGCAGGACAGAAGCTCCGCTGATCTCCGATAAGAGCCGATGTTTTACCACAATTTTCTCACCGAAAACTGCCGGTTGACATGTAGTCGGGATCCATGTTCGCTTGACCGTTCTGTTCCATAGTAAAGCTTCACCTCCGGGAATTTTAAACAAGGAAACACTGTGTATTTGTGTGGCTAAAGGCTAAAAGCTTCCCACCTCCATCTTTCTACTTTGACTTCTCCATTATTAATTGAACAAATTGCAAAAGATTCAGCAACACAGATGTCCAGAATACTGTGTAATTATGTGATTAAAGCAAACTACTTATAGCTTGGCTCGGGCTGGAAAATAATGTCCGCTACAACCCGAGACGTCAAACGCACGCGTCATCATACTGCGACGTTTTCAACACGACACTTCGTGGGAAATTTAAAATTGCAATTTAGTTAACTAAGAAAGCCATATTGGCATGTAATGCAATGTTAATATTTCATCATTGATATATAAACTATTGGACTGCGTGGTCGGTAGTATTAGGTTTCAGTAGGCCTTTAACCCTGAACGTACATTAAAAATACACGCAACCCTAACTCAAAATGCAGGACTTTTGAGACATTTAAGAAACTCCGCCCGAACAGCCCCGCAAAAGAGTACACGTCCGGGGAAAAGAGGACGTATGGTCAGTCTAACATTATGCCAGCTTTACTGCCAAAGGTGAAATAACTTAAACCATGTTTTATATTCTTGTTTAGGCCCAGGAGCCTCGGTTTGGGGATCCTGGGCCTGGATTGATTGATTAATTATTTTATTAGTAGATTGCACAGTTCAGTACATATTTCGTACCATTGACCACTAAATGGTAACACCTGAATAAGTTTTTCAACTTGTTTAAGTCTGGGTCCCCGTTAATCAATTCATGGAAAACGTAGAAGTAGTAGTGGGTAGTAGTAGTTTAATAGAAAACATATTACAAATAAATGTCAGTATCTGTCTCTATTATACGTTTGTGACCGTGACAAGTGCACATTTACGCCATTAATGCACTTGTTCAAAAGACCCGCGAATGTTGTGTCCCGCCCTTCACCCACTTCAAACTAAGCACATGCAGAGAAAAAAGGACGACGCCAATTGATTTCGGAGTCAATTATGGTCTCGCTTACCTGTTTAACATCACTACGGTGACCATTTTGTCCGTTTTTTAAACATTCTTTCGTTCGTTGACGTTTCTTGTTGATGGTTACAGTGGACATGCACGTGTGTATCAGACAGCCAATCAACGGAGAGTCACGTGTGTGACAGACAGCCAATCATCGGAAAGCCACGTGTGCACCAGACAGCCAATCAAACCCCACAAATTGTGTTACAGCGTTTAATTGTGTATTGTTACAAATATAGACATTTATTTGTTAAATCTGTACCTAATAAACCACGGCTAGTAATATATTCTAGCCGTTGGTGGTGTTATTTTGTTTGCAGAAATATATATATATTTTGAGGCAGCAATTGTAAATCAGAATCTACGTTAAAGAGAGCCGGATTTTGAAGAGCCGTTTCTTTTAAGGAGCCGTTCAGTAGACTCGCTCGTTGATATAGTTTTGTATAACTGATTTTTTTTTTTTCAAGGAAACTAACACTGTAAATGTAGATTAGAATAATTCAATTTAAACACAATATTATTCTATTGGTGGGAATTATTCTGAAACCCATCCATCCATCCATTTCTACCGCTTATTCCCTTTTGGGGTCACGGGGGGGCGCTGATGCCTATCTCCGCTACAAACAGGCAGAAGGCTCTGTACACCCTGGACAAGTCGCCACCTCATCGCAGGACCAACACATATAGACAGACAACATTCACACACTAGGGCCAATTTAGTGTTGCCAATCAACCTATCCCCAGGTGCATGTCTTTGGAAGTGGGACATTGGCTATATATTTTTTATTTTTTGCTGTATTTTCCATTGTAAACATTCCATAAGGCGTCGCCGACATATTTCCATGCTTTGGCAATGACATCATCCCTCACTTAAGAAAATGTGTATCATTTAAACCAGTGGTTCTCAACCTTTTTTCAGTGATGTACCCCCTGTGAAAATTTTTTTAATTCAAGTACCCCCTAATCCGAGCGAAGCATTTTTGGTTGAAAAAAAGGGATAAAGAAGTAAAATACAGCACTATGTCATCAGTTTCTGATTTATTAAATTGTATAACAGTGCAAAATATTGCTCATTTGCAGTGGTCTTCCTTAAACTATTTGGAAAAAAAAGATATAAAAATAACTAAAAACTTGTTGAAACATAAACAAGTGATTCAATTATAAATAAAGATTTCTACACATAGAAGTAATCATCAACTTAAAGTGCCCTCTTTGGGGATTGTAATAGAGATCCATCTGGATTCATGAACTTAATTCTAAACATTTCTTCACAAAAAAAAAAAATCTTTAACATCAATATTTATGGTCCATGTCCACAAAAAATCTAGCTGTCAACACTGAATATTGCTTTGTTGCATTTCTTTTTCACAGTTTATGGACTTACATTCATATTTTGTTGAAGTATTATTCAATAAATATATTTATCAAGGATTTTTGAATTGCTGCTATTTTTAGAATATTTGAAAGAAATCTCACGCACCCCTTGGCATACCTTCAAGTACCCCCAGGGGTACGCGTACCCCCATTTGAGAACCACTGATTTAAACAATATAGAAAAAAATACACAAGCAGTTGATAAGAAAAAAATGCATTAATGAATATAAAAAGTAAAAATAAAACTACAATAAATATTAGGACATTATAAAAAATGTGATAATTCTACTCCTTAGAATAATGAACCTGAAAAGTAAAACCAAAATATGAATAAAATAAAATACAAATAAAAATTCCTTTAAAAAAGGTAATCCAAATGCTGTTTCCTTGGACTTATTTTCTTATTCAGTTTGCAGTTGGGTGCCACTGTGTGTGCAGAACAAGCAATTGGTGACACTAAATTTGCATGTGCATAAAAAACACCTTTCAAACGAAAATCTATTCTCGTTTACTTCAAAAAGACTCGATTCGTTTGCGAACGTCACATCTCATCTCTAATCTACTTTTGGAAAATGGGGTCAACGCAATAAGAAACACTCATCTAATACGGTGCACGTTTGAAAGTGCTGAAACACATCTTACAAAATGTTTGATTATTTTGACAAAAGAAATATGCTCAAACTACAAATGTGCAAAATTCATAATTAAAGGTGTAAAAAGCCAGACCACATCCAACTGTAACAGGATTAAACGTGACAAACGACTATTGTTGCTGCTTGTCTATACAACCAAAAAAGTGTCCCATTGCTGAGCTTGTAAGATAGTTTACGCCACATCACGCTCAATGCACAGAGACAGTTTATTGTAGAAAAACAATGTGGCTTGGACTAGTTCTAAAAGCCTGACGTGGTAGACTGAAATGCACAAAATAAAAAGTAGACTATGCAGAGCATAGCAGTAACTAAAAAATAAATCAATCAGCACACGTTTCAGGGAAAAGTAGATGAACATGAAGTCTATATGAGGTCAGTACCGCCGTCGCTTGTTATTTGGTCCATCAAACACTCCTTCTACAGGACTTCCCTGTCCAAATCCTGGTGCTGGCCCAGTAGGAGGGCCTGTTGGTGCCGACTGCTGTTGCTGCTGCTTCGGTGACTCTACTTCTACTCGCCCTGTTAGCAATCCAGCTGGCGGATATCTATCTCCTCGCTACAGCGTCGAGGTTGGGATCCACAATTTGAACACGGCAGCAAATGAGGGCGTGGGTCCAGTAACCAGGAAAGGGACACAAGTTTGAAAAGTGTCCGTTCAAAGTTGTTTTGATCGTGTCGAGTCATCCCCATGATTAGCACACAGACGTTGGTGGAGGAAAAAAAAGACAAGAGAAACTATTAGTTTGTTTTAGATGAGCCGCACTTTCTAAAAATACTATTAAAACAAACAAAAAGCATGAAAAAGTGGAATAAAAAGGGCAGGTGAAATGTACGGAGAAAAAGTTGCAATGTTGACTCTGATAACACAAAGCTGCCATGCAATTGTTTTTTTTCCTTTAAAGCGGTCCTTGCCCCAAAAATAATAATGAATCTAAATCTATGTTGTTATGAATTGTTATTGACCTATTCAAGGCTTCAATTGCTTCACATCAACTATTACACTTTTAAATGTTTTTTTGTAAATGATTGCCTATTTTGTGTCTTTGCCGTATTAAAACCTAGTTAAATTAAAATAAAATTAATAAAACACAGATCTGATTTATAGCATTGAAAGTTAAAAAAATAAATACAATTATGAATTTTAAAAACTTTTATGAGCAGGGCCCTTTTGGAGCCTCGATAATTTTTGTGCGATTTTTTTTTTTTACTTTAAACTGTCATTACTCATAAAAATAAAAAATAAATGTAAGTCAATGTTGTTATAAATTATTGACCTATTTGAGGCTCCAATTGCTCCACAACAAATAAATGGGTTATACTTGTATAGCACTTTTCTACCTACAAGGTAGGGCTGGGCGATATTGGCTTTTATTAATATCGCGATATTTTTATGCCGTATCGCGATATACGATATATATCTCGATATTTTTCCTTTGCCTTGAATGAACACTTGATGCATATAATCACAGCAGTATGATTATTCTATGTGTCTAGATTAAAAGATTATTCTTCATACTTCATTAATATACTGTATGCTTCTTTTAAACGTTCATGCACAGAGGGAAATCACAACTAAGTCAATTGACCAAAACTGTATTTATTAAATACTCTTCATTCTCTCGCGGGTAACTTTTTAAATGAAAGAACAAATTAGTAGTGCTGCTACCTTTTATAGCAACGCTTCTGCTGCATACTTTGTATATTGCTGTTGTCTGCTGAATATCTTCCTGCTTGAAGCCAAACCACCGCCAGATGATGGACCCCTGCTGTTTTTTGGGGCATTAATTGTTCTTCCTCCATTTGTGATCAGTTTTGCACCTTCTCTCTCTTGTAATGTCACTCAACTCGCTCCGCTCTGCTTGCGCCTCCTGCCTCATGTAACGTTAGCCATGCTGCTACCTCTCTGCTCGGCGAGAGCGTATGACGCTACGTGCGCGACAGTATGTGACGTATGTAAGAAGGCGGGCTTGTTTTACGTCTCTGTGAGAAGGAGAGACGAGAAAAAGTGAGAAGAGCCTGTAGCTAAAAGCAACTGCATGAGAACGTATATTCGAATATCACGAAATAGTCATTTTCTATATCGCGCAGAGACAAACCCGCAATATATCGTTTGTATCGATATATCACCCAGCCCTACTTCATGGTACTAAAAGAGCTTTAACACTATTCCCACATTCACACACACTTTCACACACTGATGGCGGGAGCTGCCATGCAAGGTCCTAACCACGACCCATCAGGAGCAAGGGTGAAGTGTCTTGCTCATGGACACAACGGACGTGACGAGGTTGGTAGAAGGATGGGGATTGAACCAGGAACCCTCGGGTTGCTGGCATGGCCACTCTCCCAACCGCCCCACGCCGTCCCCTTTTATTCCACGTTGACATTTTTTTGGGGGGGGTGGGGGGGTGGGGGGACGACACGACACAACAAAGTTTTCTTGAACAAAAAGTGCATAAAATCGACAGATAGACCTGAAGTTAATCTAAAGACTTAAGTGTTGAATAAAAAAAATATACATATGACTTGAGGGTAACCCTAAAGGTAAAAAAATATATTTTCAGTATATATATAAAATATCAGAATGTTTTAGAGAAAAAAATATATATATCTCAGAAATTAATTGATCAGTTTCAGTTTTACTTTCAACTATCAAAAAACAAATCTGTAATATCTGAGTATTAATGCATGCCTAAAAGCCAAGATTTAGTTGCTTTGTCAGATACGTTACCATGTTGCCATTTTCAGACATCAACATTGAGGCCATGTTTGCAGCAGTTCCCTCGGGGCCAACGGCTGTGCTCCTTCCGCTCATGCTCATCATTTGACCCTGGTTAGGGTTGGACACAGCTGGGGTCTGATTGTAAGCATCTACACACAAAACAACACAGTATTGGTTGGGTGGGTCAGGGTCATGTGACCTTTTTGAGTTGGTTAATTGACAGTGTCCTTCACAAGGGTGGTTAGTGTGTTATTATCCCCCT
>NC_084637.1:25584193-25756693 GCF_033978795.1 Nerophis ophidion
ATTTATTGTATATTTCTATCCCAACGTACTTGACAACGGAGTGAAAGAAGAACAAGAGGAACTTTCAACTTGCAGGAACTTTTGTGTGACATCTGAGTGCTGAAATACGCTGATCTGTGGAACAACCTCAGTGTTTTTACTTAGCTGTATAGTATTTAAACTACTGTTACTTTTTTCCCCTACGTTTTGAAACTTGCACCTTTCTGGATTTTTCATCGGTGACGGCGACAATGCAACTAGTTTAAAAAAAAAAAACCAAGCAAATACACTGAATAGTTGTGTTATTGCTTGTGCTATGGTGACATCTTTGAGACAAGCTTGCAACGTCTAGAGTAGTTTCTTTTGTTTAGTGGTTTCAACTGGAAGTACAAGTGCCGTTCCGTCTTCTAGTCGTCCATAGCATTTATACTCGTATGGGTTCTTTATTAATCACTCTAAGCAAAGTTTGTACGTTCAACAATATAACTGAAACTATTCGTACTTACTCAGCCGGTCCATGTGTGTTGGAGTGTTTTCTTGCAAATTTGTATGTGCTACTATAATGTAAGCTAGCATCGTTAGCATTAGCATTGACCTACTAACACATTTACAAGTGTCTGTGTTGTTAACTTATAATGGCAATATTTTTGTATTGTTTTAAGTGAACAAATTCCTCAGTATATTCACCAAAACGTCAGCGTGGAGTTATAGAGTCTGTTTAGCTGATTGGAGAGCTAGCTTACGCAGCTAGTAGGATGATGACTTCTGTTTTGTTTGATCAGCCATTTTACTGCCGTGTTATAGGCACCGTTTGGAAATAATTAAGGTATGTAAAGAAACATTTACAATTTTTTTCTGTGTAAATAACTTATTTCACAACGTATATAACGGTGCGGCTGACATATGGAAAAAAAAATCTTCAAAAACTTCGTGGGCAGGCATTTTTTGCGGTGCGCTCTATAGTCCGAAAAATACGATATATGCAGTTTAATGTTAATATTTTTTTTACAAACCTCATTTCAATATGTGATGCTACGAGAAGTGGACAGACACTTTTAAACATATTGACAGAGGAATATGAAGTATTCATCCAGTCTTGAAGCGGCGAGCTCAGCTGCTCATTACTCTAACTTTGTTGGAAAAATGTGCAATAAAAGAGGCAGTAACACCAGTGGAACAAAAGAATATAACATCAAATATTCACTTTTTACTTTGTTACATCTTGTAGAAATGGTCACTAAGCGCCATTTGTGGTTATTCTTCTCAACCTGAGTGAACAGAATGCTAATGCTAACAAGTTAACGCTGAATCTGATGCATTTATGTTGTCAGCGTGATATAAACACTGACGTTTATTTTTTATACATTGTTATTTACAGATGGAATGGACCATTAGGACTCACCTGACCCTCATGAATTCATCATTTACTGAGAGGACAACTTTCTGTCTGTTGGACAACAGACTTTTTATGAACATTACGTACTCTTTGTTTTAAAACCTTATCATTTTGTATGTTATTGCTTTGTACTTCATTTACATATACTTTAGTCAAAGAAATGTGACCTAGTACTGTCTGTTTATTTACATGTATCAGTATAAAAATATACTCCTCCATACGTCACCAGCCTGATTTGTATAAGCTACCCTAAACGGTGAAATCAAGTGGAAACACAAACCACACACTTCTACAGGAACCTTTAGTTGCAAAAACTAGTGGTTCCAGGAACTTGGTTCCTGAACTTTTGGTGAAAAAAATGGCCTTTTGTTTACTTGACTTACTCTGCAGTAAGAAGTTCAGTGGCTGTGCTGAAGAAGTAATTCTTATTTGGACTGGATGAAAACGATTGATTCCTTGGCTTCAAACAAATAAGATTAACATGTTAAACCATTAACCTCTCACTTCACTCACATACCTACTTCCCTTTCTCTACACGTCTACCTTTCTCTTTCACTCTCTCTTCACTCATCTACCTACAATAGGGAATGGACTCGTATGGCCCCATTCCTGGGTGGATCTCGTGTGAGAGGAAGAGGGGAGGCGGGTGTTAATAGTTTTGCAATGCAGTCTACTGAAAATAATGGAAAGCACCACTCAACATAGGAACTGAAGCTATGGTCAATGTTGGAATGGCCACAAAACACATTTTAAGATATTCAGCTGCCATCTGGTGGGTCAAGTGGATAGTGCACGCCTCAATTTTATATGAATCTCTTTTCTAGTGTACATACCAACCGCTCTCTCTCCACTCACCTACTTCTCTCTCTGTTACACCACTCAAATACATCTTTCTTTCGCTCACACTCATTTCATTCACCTACTTCTCTCGCTCTCTTTTCACTCATGTACCGCTTGCTTTCTGTTCAGTGACCTCTCTGTTCTTAATCACCTCTCTCTCTCTTGCTTCCTTCGCTCACTTATAAATCGCACACAATGTAATGGCCATAGGGGTCAATCTATTTATGATAAAAATTGACAGTCTCAATTAACTTGTGCCAAGCTGGGAAAGTAATTATCTATACTTATGTCATCCATTTAATTAATATGAAACTGTTACAGGCGTATTAAATCATGTTAATATTAAAAAATGTAACTTAAAAGAATGTGGGGATAGCGGAAGTAGAAGACACACCACCTGGAGCACCGGTCAGTCACATCGTTTTTTACTACGGGGCAACTTTATGGAAGTATCCTCATTTTTGACTATTTTTGTGACTTACCATTGGCCTGTGGATTACCTGAACAACACAGACTCTTACCAGGAGAACTTTTGAGTTGGACGCACAGACGCGGTACCGTGAGTACACAGCTGCGGCTTCCGAACAATTGAGTGTTTGCCAGTACGTGCATGCCGCTGTGCAAACGTCTTGTAACTTTGGGGGACTTTGGAGAAGGTGAACGGTATTTTGGGCTGTGCGATTGTGTGTGTTGTGCGGGTGTTTGATTTATATTGGCGGGTTATATGGACGTGAAGGGGGAGGTGTTTGTTATGCGTGATTAATTTGTGATATATTAAATATAAGCCTAGTGTTATTGTGGTCAACCTCAATTTCTCTCCAGTTGCTACAAAATTACAGTAGGTATGCCACTTATTCACCATTTCATAGATTTAATACAAAATGAATTGGAGATAATTATGTCTTCCTGAAGACCTTTAACTTTTGAATGTTTGAACGATGTTATTCTTTATTATTGTGCAAAAATGTACAATATTTTATTGGGTGTGACAGCATGGCAGTTTCACTCACGTTGTCCTGGTAGCCCGATCTAAAGCCATCTGGTTGCCGTCTGAGATCCTCCTGATCTCTGTGTCCTCTCACCATTTCTTCTTCCCGTCGCCTTCGCTCCTCCTCATGCCTGCAGGCAGATTTGTTAAGTTATGTGTCTGTTTCCTTACTCGGAGGACACACCATTGCTGCAACAGGAAAAGTGCATTTTTTGTGTTCTACGCCATCTACCTAATTTCTATTTGCTTTCGTCTCTGCAGTTCCTGGTTGCGAAGCTCCTCCAGTCTCCTCAACTCCTCCTGACGTCGCATTAGATCTGGGAGAGGGTGACAAAGGGATGAAGGAGGATGCAAGCTTGTAGGAGCACTAATAGAAATCCATTTGGAAGCATGCAGGTAATTATGTGAAGCAGTCCTGATCGATCCTACCGTGCCTCATTAACATGAGTTGATGTTCATGCTTTGCTGACTCCAGTTCAGCCTCCAACTTCGCTTTGGCCTCTTTAATATACTTGGCCACATGATCTCTTTGCTGTTTCTCCATCTCATCAAGAGCTTTCCAGCGAGATGAGAACTCAAAATCAAATGTTCCTGGCTGAGCGAAATGTGGCTTTTGTTCTCGTTCCCTGACGAAAGAGACATTTAGGGTGAGACAACATTTTGATATTGCAACGTCCTTCTCACAATAAACTATTGATAAATCAGCTTCAGATATGAACACTGGCCAACTGAGCTGCACACAAAAAATGGGTAGTGAAAATGGTAGTTTCTACATATCGACAAGAGGGAGAGAAAAAAATAAACTTAATGAGATGCATCAGACACGAATGCTGCCATTTTACACTAGAACTTAAACTACCCCTTTGTTAGCATGACGGTCAACACTCACTCATTTAATCTCTGCAACGGCTAGCGAACCTCACAAGCCAGAGCAAGTTGGCACTGCTGCCCTGCACGGCAACTGTCTGACATTTATATCGGCTTGCAAGAGATGCTGTCCCATTGAATGTGACTTGTATTATTAACACACGTAAACCTATTGCCAAGTAAACACTGTGTTTACCAAACATTAACTTAACTTCAGCGACACACCACAATGACATTTGGACCGCAAAAAACAATCTGCTGTGTTTGACCCAGCTGACAAAACACATTATGGAAGGTTTGTCAGTTCAACTCCGCATGGTAGAGAGCATTGTGGCTCTCTTTCTTAACACCTAGCTGACTTGGTTGCGCATCATCAATACAGACCAGACATAAAATGACTTGTACATTTTTTAACGTCAGCGCACACTGACACGGAGGTCAGAAAAAATTGTGAATCGCCCGATCGTGTTGTAAAACGCACAAACAACCTGTGACGCTTTTACAGGTCAATACAACCATGCTCTGTTGTTTTAGGGGTGCACGATAAATATGTAAGGACTTATGACGTCAAAACGTTCCAATGAGGTGGGTTACAGTGAGCAAGTAAGTTGCTTCTTTTCTTCTACGTTAGCCTGGTGTAAATTTCCTCTAAGGTTGTTGTAAACATGCCATCAATCATTTGGGATTAATTCACTGTTTCAGTAGAAGACATTTGAAAAATAAAAGTTTGAAATAGCTAATTTTGATTTTTTTTGCGTGGGTTCCCTCCGGGTACTCCGGCTTCCTCCCACTTCCAAAGACATGCACCTGGGGATAGGTTGATTGGCAACACTAAATTTGCCCTAGTGTGTGAATGTGAGTGTGACTGTTGTCTGTCTATCTGTGTTGGCCCTGCGATGAGGTGGCGACTTGTCCAGGGTGTACCCTGCCTTCCGCCCGATTGTAGCTGAGATAGGCGCCAGCGCCCCCCGCGACCCCGAAAGGGAATAAGCGGTAGAAAATGGATGGATGGATGGATTAGTGGCCCTGAGATGGCGACTTGTCCAGGGTGTACACAGTCTTCCGCCCAGGTGCAGATGAGGTAGGCTTCAGGGCCCCCCGCGGACAAGGGACACAAAGTAGAAAATCAATGGATGGAAGGAACTGTTACAATTCCATCCATCCATTTTCTACCGCTTATTCCCTTTGGTGTTGCGGGGGGCGCTGGTGCCTATGTCAACTACAATCCGGCGGAAGGCGGTGTACACTCTTGACAAGTCGCCCCCTCATCGCAGAACATTTACAATAAAGAATCACAATTCATAAGAAAATCGTTTTTGACACCCCTCTCATTTATGTATGTTGGGTTGGACAAATTGATTTTTTCATTTTATGAAATCATACGTTTAAGTTGGTTGTTGTCTTATCAATGGAATAAATCAAAAATTGAAATTCCAACATTTCACTGCTCTACGCAATGATTCCAATTGTTTGCATGAGTCGGAAATATAGTAGAAATTGTATTTTTCCCTAAGTGATAATTAATCAGGTAAATAAATAACAGTTGATAGTATCCAATAACTACCGTATTTTTCGGACTATAAATTGCATTTTTTTTTTTTCATAGTTTGGCCAGGGGTGCGACTTATACTCAGGAGCGAATTATGTGTGAAATTATTAACACATTACCGTAAAATATCAAAGAATTTTATTTAGCTCATTCACGTAAGAGACTAGACGTATAAGATTTCATGGGATTTAGCAATTAGGAATGACAGATTGTTTGGTAAACGTATAGCATGTTATATATGTTATAGTTATTTGAATGACTCTTACCATAATATATTATGTTAACATACCAGGCACGTTCTCAGTTGGTTATTTATGCGTCATATAACGTACACTTATTCAGCCTGTTGTTCACTATTCTTTATTTATTTTAAATTGCCTTTCAAATGTCTATTATTGGTGTTGGGTTTTATCAAATAAATTTCCCCCAAAAATGCGACTTATACTCCAGTACGACTTTAATGTTTTCTCCGTTCTTTATTATGCATTTTCGGCAGGTGCGACTTATACTCCGGAGCCACTTATACTCCAAAAAATACGGTACAATAGATTTGCATATGTTAGAATGTCCACATACTCGCCAAAAATATGAACTGTCAAATCTTTGTTTTACCAGTCCACAAATAATGAGTTTCACGTCACGACCAATTATGCAAGTTAGACCATTTTAAGTGTATATGGTGTGCATTTAAATAATACAGTTCCTTTAGTCAGTCCACATAAATTACATTTAAAAACATTGGTCAATGTCTGATGATTTGACGGCAAGGTTGATAGTCAAATAAGACTTTTCCAAATGGAATTGTCAAATAGTCGACGACTGTAAAACACTCCTGATGATCGTAAGTTAGTCCATGTATCCTCCTGCTAAGATGATTTCTATTTCACTGTTCAGGCGAAGTAAAACCCAGTTGACAAAATGAAACAATCCTTTTACTCACTTGAGGTACCTTGGAGTCTTTGGTAACAACTTTTCCGGCAGTCCTTCTTCATCATCAAAGTGTTCTGCGGGCTCCACAATGACAGGACAAGGTGTTCTAGGTAAGGGAATGCAAACATGTTCAATCCTCCGTGGGACTTTCCTTCATACAGCAGGTATGTACAGTAAGGCACTTTTAAAAGGTAGTTGTACAATGTCAGTGTCGCAGAAAAACGTACGTGGTTAGCAGCAGCGCGCCTTCTGTGCAGCATTCCAGAGCTTTGCGTGCAGACGCTTTATTCGCAAACTCCACTATGCCTCGGCCAGTGGGCCGTCCACGGTCATCCGTCACCACGATAGATCGTTCCACCGGGCCAAACTGTGAAAAGGCCTGAAACCAGCAGACAAACATTACACGACCGTTAACACCACCAAAAAATAACACGTGCCCTCCCTTTACCTGTTCCAAAAGCTCATTGGTGACAACGGGTAGAAGGTTCCGCACAGAGAGGGCTGTACCATGTGTAGCAAAGCGGATTGTGATTTGTTGATGGTTCAATATTTTGCCATCTAACTCAGATTTGGCAATCTCTGCAAGTGTTCGCGTCTCCTGAAAGACAGAATTAAAAAAGGTACACAGATTAATATACAATACCGACTATAAACAGTCAAATATACAGTGTTTCCCACAGGTCAGGCATCTATTTGTGGTGGTGTGGTGTGGTCGGGTGGGGATGGATTGGCAGCGGCGGCGGCGATGACCAAGAAGAACGCGGAGTTGGAATATAATTACAACCCTTTATGTACATATTTATAGAATTTTTACATATTTATATGATATGTAACTAAAACTTCCATTCACAGACAGAGTCCCATTGCGATTATGAGCGGTCGAGCGAGTCAAAAGCCGGGGAAAAAAATTGTTGTTTTTTTTTTATTTGTGGCGGCCGTAATCCTTACGTGGCGGGCCGCCACAAATAAATGAATGTGTGGGAAACACTGAATATATCTTTAAATAGGGATGGGTGATATGGCATACAATTTATATCGCAATATACATCGCAGCCACTTGCGATAACAATGTATGACCTAAAATAATATTTGGTGTAGACATGATAATAGAACCTTTTCAAAAACGGTTACAAAGGCTCCTGATTTAGTTGTTGAAGTATGAGGTAACATATTGCGTCATTTAAGGTTGTATTTTTTCTCAAAACTATTATTAATGCTAAGTTAATGTTATTATCTGGTTACTTTATGTTGTAACATGTATCGATTTACACTTAGTCTTCTGTTGTTTCAATGTTTGAATTTTGTTTCAAGGAAATATTGGAGTATCGATCTAAAAACACGTACCGTATTATTCGGATTATAACTCGCTCCTGAGTATACGTCGCATCGGCCAAAAATGCATAATAAAGAAGGAATAAAACATATATACGTTGCACTGGAGTATAAGTCGGATTTTTTGAGGAAAATGTATTTGATAAAACCCAACACCAAGAATAGACATTTGAAAGGCAATTTAAAATAAATTAAGAATAGTGAACAACAGGCTGAATAAGTGTAATTTATATGACGCATAAATAACCAACTGAGAACAAGCCTGGTATGTTAACGTAACATATTATGGTAAGAGTCATTCAAATAACTATAACATATAGAACATGCTATACGTTAACCAAACAATCTGTCAACCCTAATCGATAAATCCGATGAAATCTTCTTCCTCGATGTCGCTTCTTAACAACTCCCCCAACTCAAAAAGGTATGCGCCGCTTCCTCTTGTCGTTTTCTGCTGCATATTTCACTACGTCCAGCTTGTAATCTGCAGTACATGATTTCCTTTTCGGTGCCATTTTTGTTCAGCCCTTCTCAGTTTTTATAAGTTACCGCTAACTTTGACATTATCTATTTTAATAGCTACAGCAGTAGCATATAGCATATAGCAGTTAGCATTCCATGACCACAATGCACTTCTGCCAGGACTCCCCCCCGCCGAATTATTATTGGTTGACGTGTGTGTGACGATTGCTGACGTGTGTGTGAGGATTGTTGACATTTTCTTTGTCTCGTCCGCGAATGAGATAAATAATATTATTTAGTACTTTACGGTAATGTGTTAATAATTTCACACACAAGTCGCTCCGAAGTATATGTCGCACCCCCGGCCAAACTATAAGAAAAACTGCGATTTATAATCCGAAAAATACGGTAGTTACAGGAGCAGTATTGGTTATACAGTACCAATGCTGATTAGGGATATTACGGTATTGTAAATAGAGCGGTTTCTGAATTTTCACAATTATGCCCTGCTTTTGTCATAGAGCTGGGCGATATATGGCGGGTTTGTCTCTGTGCGATATGGAAAATGACTATATTGTGATATTCTAGTATACGTTCTCACGCAGTTGCTTTTAGCTGCGGGCATTACATTACAGGCTCCTCTCGCTCTTTCCTGTCTCTTCTTCTCACAGACAGCAAGCGCACTTTCTGACATACGTCACATACTGTCACGTCATACTGTCACATACGTATGCGTCCTCGGGGAGCAGAGAGGTAGCAGCATGGGTAACGTTAGCTGTGATGGTAGTGGAGCCATGCGAGTTGTATTACGGGAGAAAGAAGGTGCTAATGAAGGAATAATTAATTCCCAAGAAAAACTGCAAGGGGTCCATCGTCTGACGGTGGTTTGGCTTCAAGTGGGAATATGTCGAAAAGACAACCGTAATTTGTCAAGTGCGGTGCTGAAGCGTTGCTATAAAAAGTAGCATCAATGCTAATATGTAGCAGCATTTGAAAAGCCACCCGCGAGAGAATGAAGAGTTTGAAACTGCGCATGTCAACAACTCCATTCGGTGCCACACGGCCACACCATCAAAATGCCGAGGCAAACATTTCCAGATCAACACCGTATGTAAAAAATTGTCAACAACAGAATTTAAAAATGTCCGTAGTAACCAACCACATAGCGAAGGAGGAATACTATCCATCCATCCATCCATCATCCTCCGCTTATCCGAGGTCGGGTCGCGGGGGCAGCAGCCTAAGCAGGGAAGCCCAGAGTTCCCTATCTCCAGCCACTTCGTCTAGCTCTTCCCGGGGGATCCCGAGGCGTTCCCAGGCCAGCCGGGAGACATAGTCTTCCCAACGTGTCCTGGGTCTTCCCCGTGGCCTCCTACCAGCTGGACGTGCCCTAAACACAACCCTAGGGAGGCGCTCGGGTGGCATCCTGACCAGATGCCCGAACCACCTCATCTGGCTCCTCTCGATGTGGAGGAGCAGCGGCTTTACGTTGAGCTCCTCCCGGATGGCAGAGCTTCTCACCCTATCTCTAAGGGAGAGCCCCGCCACACGGCGGAGGAAACTCATTTCGGCCGCTTGTACCCGTGATCTTATCCTTTCGGTCATGACCCAAAGCTCATGACCATAGGTGAGGATGGGAACGTAGATCGACCGGTAAATTGAGAGTTTTGCCTTCCGGCTCAGCTCCTTCTTCACCACAACGTCCGCATTACTGAAGACGCCGCACCGATCCGCCTGTCAATTTCACGATCCACTCTTCCCCCACTCGTGAACAAGACTCCTAGGTACTTGAACTCCTCCACTTGGGGCAGGGTCTCCTCCCCAACCCGGAGATGGCACTCCACCCTTTTCCAGGAATACTATTTGATTTCCTATTATGCAGCTCATTTTTATTTGACACTTAAAATGTCTCTGACCATCTTGCACTTTGTTTTGGAAATGACATAATGTTTGTGCCACTGCTTAATAACTGTTTAATAAATACACTTTGGGTCAAATGACTTAGTTGTGATTTCTTTCTCTGCAAGAAAGTTTAAATTGAGCATATATTAATGCAGTATGAACAAGAAAGTTTTAATGTACAGTGACACATAGAATCATCATACTGCTGTGATTATATGCATCAAGTGTTCATTCAAGACTAAGGCAAAATATCGAGATATATACCGTGTATCGCATATGGCCTAAAAATATCGAGATATTAATAAAAGGCCATATCGCCCAGCCATACTGTGAACTACCAAAAGGCCTTGTTGGTAAAAGACAATGTTAACTTTTTGCCAGATCCTCTCTATTTCTGACGGTTGGGTAGGAGAAAAGGATGGCATGAAGCTCTGGCCACCGATCATGTACTTTGATATACACATGTACCTTACAGTTACAAATATGGACACAAGAATGCTTCAAAGTAACAAAGAAGGCAAGGCTTAGAGTAATTTCACAAACGGTCAGATTTTTGTTATGTTTGTATCTTAATGATACCATATGGTGAAATTACCATATTTAAAATAACACTCATGAATGTCACACATTGTTTGTTTCCGTCTTGGGAGGTGATATTTACTATTCGAACATCCCACAACTGCACAAATTGTCTTTGTCATATTGAAAAATATACACGACACGGAATAAACAAAAATTCTGAAATATAGATAGGAAATAGGATATATATCCTACTATTCACGCTAAAGTGCAAAAACAAACCACAAACTGACAAAGTTTACCAGAAAAAGTACGGAGACGCTGCCTTTGTTTATCCCTCCCAAACTTTGACCACGACAAATTGGCCATGCGCAGAAGCCAACTTCGAACTGGTCCATTGCCGGATAGCAGATCGCGACGGTGATCCGTATCTAATGGAAATACGAGCTTAATGTCCCCTTCCAGGAAGACTGATACCAATATGTAAGCCCCTCTCAGTCCCCAGGTTTGGTGAGATGATTTTGGTCCTGGACTGAGTTGACACTTGACTAAATGAACTGTTCCAGCAGAGCAACCCATTATAACCAGTGGTGTGCCATCAGGGCCAGCAAGGCCTTCTCTGCTGGCCTAACAACCAGAAATCATGATCATTATTGAAGATAAAAGTATTTTTTTATTCACTTTCCCAAATATCTAAAAATATTCATATTCTCTTCATGTCATATTATGCTCCTTCCAGCGCTGTTGTTTTTAGGTTGTAGAGTTTTTGTCCAATCAGAATTCAGCTAGCCATGACATTGCCATGCTGTACCAAATCTACCCGAAGCCCTCAGAATCAACAATGTGTTGCCTGTGGACTGTAAGTGAACGGGCACATACAGTTGATGGACACTTGCGATAGCCAATCAGATCACAAGTTGTTGTCAATAAGGCCTTCTAGATAGCAGATATATAGTGATGACGTTATGAGCTACGTAACTTAAGAAGTCCATTACCCAGTAGCCGTGTTTAGCCATGCCGTCAGCGGGATGTTTTTGATGAGCACCTTGTGGAGTAAACTTTAAGAAGTCAGCCAACACGCCTTGTCTGCATCTTTTATGATTAGACAAGACAACACTTAATTTGCAAGGCCATGTTCAGGGAGGTTTTTTTTTTTGTTTTTTTAAAGAGTACATAATGTGAGATGATCTCAAATGGGTTCTAGATTGTGAGTGCAGATATTTTATTTCTTTATTTTTTCATGTATAACATGTTTTTTGCAATTTTATTTTGACAGTACCGCATAAGATATGTTTTAATTGCTGATGCGGATTTATTGATTTTTAAATGCGCTGGAAAATAGCGTGTTTTGTACACTGTTGAGGTGTTTCAATGTCCAGTAGTGCGTACATGTGTTCCGGTATAGATTTTCTTCAGCAATGGTCATGTGGGGACATAAATGATGGTATTTTGAGAGGTAATCATTGAAGTCGGACATCACTGAAGGCCTGGGTGGGAAACACACGGCCCGCTACTGATAATAATTGTACCAAAATTGACTAAATACTAGTAATATCTTCCATCCATCAATTTTCTACCGCTTGTCCCTTTTGGGGTCGCGGGGGGGTGCTGGAGCCTATCTCAGCTGCATTCGGGTACATCCTGGACAAGTCGCCACCTCATCACAGGGCCAACACAGATAGATCAACCCTTCCGATTTTTCCGAGAGACTCCCGAATTTCAGTGCCCCTCCCGACAACCATTCTCCCGAATTTCTCCCGATTCCAACTTCCAATATTGGAAGTGTGCCTTTAAGACACTGCCTTTAACGTCCTCTATAACTTTACTTCACGTCCGATTTCCCTACGTACAAACAGCGTGTCGGCCAAGTCACGTAATATATGCAGCTTTTACAGTCGCACATGAGTGAGTGCAAGTCATGCCTGATAAACAGCTATACAGGTCGCACTGAGGGTGGCCATATAATATAAACAACTAGGGCTGGGCGATATTGGCTTTTATTAATATCTCGATATTTTTATGCCATATCGCGATATATATATCGGTATTTTGCTTCAGCCTTGAATGAACACCTGATGCATACCTACTCAGTGGCCTAGTGGTTAGAGTGACCGCCCTGAGATTGGTAGGTTGTGAGTTCAAACCCCGGCCGAGTCATACCAAAGACTATAAAAATGGGACCCATTACCTCCCTGCTTGGCACTCAGCATTAAGGGTTGGAATTGGGGGTTAAATCACCAAAAATGATTCCCGGGCGCGGCACCGCTGCTGCCCACTGCTCCCCTCACCTCCCAGGGGGTGATCAAGGGTGATGGGTCAAATGCAGAGAATAATTTCGCCACATCTAGTGTGTGTGTGACAATCATTGGTACATTAACTAACTTTCTAATCACAGCAGCATGATGATTCTATGTGTCTACATTAAAACATTGTCGATCATACTGCATTAATATACGGTACGCTCATTTTAAACTTTCATGCAGAGAGGGAAATCACAACTAAGTCCATCCATCCATCCATTTTCTACCGCTTAAATTTATAAAAACTGTATTTATTAAATACTCTTCATTCTGTCCCGGGTGACTTTTTAAATGAAAGAACAGATTAGTAGTGCTGCTACCTTTTTTAGCAACACTTCTGCTGCATACTTTGCATGTTGCTGTTGTTTGCTGAATATCTCCCTGCTTGAAGCCAAACCACCACCAGATGATGGACCCCTTGTTGTTTTTTTTGGGCATTAATTGTTCTTCCTCCATTTGTGATCAGTTTCGCACCTTCTCTCTCTTGTAATGTCACTCGCAACGCTCCGCTTGCGCCACCTGCCTCAGCTAACGTTAGCCATGCTGCTACCTCTCTGCTTGGCGAGGGCGTATGACGCTACACGCGCGACAGTATGTGACGTATGTAAGAAGGCGGGCTTGTTTTACGTCTCTGTGAGAAGGAGAGATGAGAAGGAGTGAAAAACGCCTGTAGTGTAATGCCCGCAGCTAAAAGCAACTGCGTGAGAACGTATACTCTAATATTACGATATAGGTTCAAGGTTAAAGTTTGTCACTTGTCAAATGCTTTTTTCCATGCTCTTCAGATATTGCGTACAAACACTAGTTGCCGAATCTAATACACTAAATACAAAAAAATACAAAAAATTTAATAGCTCTGATGTACATTGATTACAAGACAATTAAGTTGCACACTAAGTCACAGTAGTTATGGTAGAAGTATCAGTACAAGTAGAAGTACAGTAGTCAAATACAGTACCAGTGCAATATCAAATAGTATAATAGTATATACAGTATGTACAGTATAGGAAGCCACAAATATGAGGATGTCTACAGTTCTTTGGCAGTTGAGTAGTGACTGTAGTATGAACAAAGGTAACGGAACAGTATGACTTCTTTATACTCTTGTTTTTACATTATTTTTACATTATTTACACTCATTGAATAAAGACTATTGTAGTCCGGTAATTACAGTGATAAGTAAAGTGTTTTTACATTATTTACAGTCATAGAATGAAGAGTATTGTAGTCCAGTAATTACAGTGGTAAGTAAAGTGATTCTTGTGCCTGCGGTTTTGTGCAATTGTGATAAGTGTTAATCAGCGGTGCAGTTGAGCAGTCTGATGGCTTGGGGATAGAAGCTCCTCCTGAGTCTGTCCGTGTTGGCCTTGAGACTACGGTAGCGCTTACAGTAATTTTCTATATCGCACAGAGGAAAACTCGTGATATATTGTTTATATCGATATATCACCCAGCCCTATAAACAACTTTAAGACTGTTACAAATATGTGCCACACTGTGAACCCACACCAAACAAGAATGACAAAAACATTTCGGGAGAATATCCGCATCGTAACAAAACACAACATAAATAATACCCAGATGCCCTTGCAGCACTAGCTCATCCGGGACGGTACAATACACCCCCGCATACTAAAGTTGTGTGATAATATATCCATCCATCCATTTTCTACCGCTTGTCCCTTATAGGGTCGCTGGCGCCTTTCTCAGCTGCATTCGGGCGGTAGGCGGGTTACACCCTGGACAAGTCGCCATCTCATCGTAGGGCCAACACAGATAGACAGACAACATTCACACAGTAGGTCCAATTTTGTGTTGCCAATCAACCTATCCCCAGGTGCATGTTATCTTATTCGACCATAACACTCAGAACAGGTTCGATTGCCACTGTAAGAAGTATTTATGTGTTATTGAAAAGCATACTCTTTTTTTTTTTTTTTTACCAGAATCTGATATATCCATCCATTTTCTACCGCTTATTCCCTTTTTGGGGTCGCGGGGGGCGCTGGCGCCTATCTCAGCTACAATCGGGCGGAAGGCGGGGTACCCCCTGGACAAGTCGCCACCTCATCGCAGGGCCAACACAGATAGACAGACAACATTCACACTCACAATTTAGTGTTGCCAATCAACCTATCCCCAGGTGCATGTCTTTGGAAGTGGGAGGAAGCCGGAGTACCCGGAGGGAACCCACGCGTTCACGGGGAGAACATGTAAACTCCACACAGAAAGATCCCGAGCCCGGATTTGAACCCAGGACTGCAGGACCTTCGTATTGTGAGGCAGACGCACTAACCCCTCTTCCACCGTGAAGCCCTGAATCTGATATAGCAAACCTGTAAAGGTTATTTATACACAATGAAAAACTCTCACAGACTTAAAGGCCCACTGAAACCCACTACTACCGACCACGCAGTCTGATAGTTTATATATCAATGATGAAATATTAACATTGCAACACATGCCAATACGGCCGGTTAAATTTACTAAATTGCAATTTTAAACTTCCCACAATAAATCCTGTTGAAAACGTTGTGGAATGATGACGCTTATGTTGACGCGTGCTTGTGACGTTATTGGTTGGAGCGGACATTTTATCCCAGCACCACTCACGGCTAAAAGTAGTCTGCTTTAATTGCAAAATTACACAGTATTTTGGACATCTGTGTTGCTGAATCTTTTGCAATTTGTTCAATTAATAATGGAGACTATAAAGAAGAATGCTGTAGGTGGAAAGCGGTGGATTGCAGCTGCCTTTAGCAACCAAAACACAGCCGGTGTTTCTTTGTTTGTTGAGAAGCTTTAATATGGAACAGAGCGGTCAAGCGAACATGTTTCTCTACCACATGTCAACTGGCAGGTTTCGGTGAGACAATTGTGGTAATAAGTCGGCTGTTACCGGAGACATGAGTGGAGCTTGCGTCCTCCTGCAGCAACTGTCAAAGAGGCAGCTGCGACTTTCTTGGCTCCTCCATGGCTTCCATCAGAGACAATGGCGGTCACCCCCCCCCCCCCCCCCCCCCGACTTTCAGGTATGACTTTATAATCTCAATAAAACACTAGTAATACAATAAGCAGATAAGGGATTTTGCAGAATTATTCTAGTAAATGTGTCTAATAACATCTGAATCGCTCCCACTGCTCTCGTCTTTTTTTATTTTTCCCAGTGCTTCACTCTAACTTTCCTCATCCACAAATCTTTCATCCTCGCTCAAATTAATGGGGAAATTGTCGCTTTCTCGGTCCGAATCGCTGTTGCTGCTGGTGGCCATGATTGTAAACAATGTGAGGATGTGAGGAGCTGTCATGCCAGATTTCTTCCCCCCTACAAAAACATTCCCCCCGGAAGAAATTTGGAGTGACAGCCCCTCCAATGCTTGAAGGACCTTAAAGCAGCCCACACAGCTCCCTGTTTTAAAAGCATTATAATTGGCTGATTGTCATTGGTGAAAAATAACGGTGAGGAAAAAATATTAGCATTCCACCATGCTAACCTTTCAAGCTATTTTTGCTTCGCTAATTTTGCAGCTGTAACCCTTAACAGTGAGGAAAAAAATATTAGCATTAAAGCATGCTAACCTTTCAAGCTATTTTTGCAGCTGAAACCCTTAAGAGTCATATAGCTTGGTATTTTCCAACCTCATTGGGGTCCTTCAGGCATTAGAGGGGCTGTCACGCCAAATTTCTTCCGGGGGGAGGGTTTGTGTAGGGGAAAGAAACACAATCCTTGACGTCACGCGCACATCGTCCGCTACTTCCGGCACAGACAAGGCTTTTTTATTAGCGACCAAAAGTTGCTAACTTTATCGTCGATGTTCTCTACTAAATCCTTTCAGCAAAAATATGGCAATATCGCGAAATGATCAAGTATGACACATAGAATGGACCTGCTATCCCCGTTTAAATAAGAAAATCTCATTTCAGTAGGCTTTTAAAGGCCTACTGAAACCCACTACTACCCACCACGCAGTCTGATAGTTCATATATCAATGATGAAATATTAACATTGCAACACATGCCAATACGGCATTTTTAGTCTACTAAATTGCAATTTTCAATTTCCCGGGAGTTTTTTCTTGAAAACGTCACGTAATGCTGACGTGTACGCGTGACGTCATGGGTTATGATATATGAGCGCTGCACACACACACAGCTAAAAGTTGTCTGCTTTAACGGCATAATTACACAGTATTTTGGAGATCTGTGTTGCTGATTCTTTTGCAATTTGTTCAATTAATACAGGAGAAGTCAAAGTAGAAAGATGGAGTTGGGAAGCTTTAGCCTTTAGCCACACAAACACACGGTGATTCCTTGTTTAAAATTCCCGGAGTTAAACTTTACTATGGATCAGAGCGCGGTCAAGCGAACATGGATCCCGACTGAATGTCAATCAGCAGGTTTCGGTGGAAAAATTTTGGTAAAAAGTCGCTTCTTACCGGAGATCAGCTGAGCTTTCCCCGTCCATAAAGCTGCCGTCGACTTTGCTGAGACATTGGCGTCAAGACACCCGTGGACAAACCCCTCCGACTATCAGGTACTGTTAAACTCACTAAAACTAGCAACACAAAAGAAAGATAAGGGATTTCCCAGAATTATCCTTGTAAATGAGTCCAAAAACATCTGAATCCGTCCAAATGCAATCGCGTTTATTTTTAACTAGTTTTTTTTCTTTCTAGTCCGTCGCTATCAATATCCTCAAACACGAATCTTTCATCCTCGCCCAAATTAATGGGGAAATTGTCGTTTTCTCGGTCCGAATAGCTGTTTTTGTTGGAGGCTCCCAATTAAAAACAATGTGAATATGTGAGGAGCCATCAACATGTGACGTCATCATCTGCGACTTCCGGTAAAGGCAGGGCTTTTCTGTTAGCACCAAAAGTTGCGAACTTTATCGTCGATGTTCTCTACTAAATCCTTTTAGCAAAAAATATGGCAATATCGCGAAATGATCAAGTATGACACATAGAATGGACCTGCCATCCCCGTTTAAATAAGGAAATCTCATTTCAGTAGGCCTTTAAGTGTCGTAAAGAGGAAAACGTGTTTAAAACAATCATTTAGCAAGAGCACAGCACATGAAAACATGCTAAATAAGGAAGATATGACTAATACAGAGTATACATACCAGACGAATAAAGCCAAATCCTCGTTCTCTGTTAATGAAAACCTCGGCCGTATTTCCATACTTTGAGAACATACCCACAAATTCTTCATCCGGAATATCCAGCGGTAAATTAGCAACAAACAGACGGCAGCGCTGCGTGAAGGTTTTCTCACCGGGCTTCCGAAAACTGGCAATATGAAGTTTCATTTGTGTGCGAGCATCCCCGCCTGGCTGCGAGGCTCCTTCTTCTTTGTTGGACGGCCTTTGCTCATCGGCTGCGGCGGGGGAGCCTGCATTGATTTGGGGGCTCTGTAGTGGGCTGCTGCGCTGCAGGTTCGGTAACTGTCCGTTCCCGTCCGCCATGGCGTGGACTTGACACGAATGAAACGGTACTAATGTGTTTATTTAGGGGGGAAAGCAGGTACTTTCAAAAAGTGGGGACCTCTTCTTTCAATATGGCGACGGATGCGCGCGCAACCCTACATCTTCTTTGTAATTTCCGGCAGACTGGACGCATCTCAAGCGTGTTGCTGCCCTCCACTGGTGTTTAATAGAATTCCTTGGCCGCATTGGGTTAAAACATTTTGGCTTGGCTGGATTATATACATATATATATATATTTATATATATATATATATATATATATATATATATATATATATATATATATATATATATATATATATATATATATATATATATATATATATATATATATATATATATATATATATACATGTATGTATGTGTGGGAAAAATCACAAGACTACTTCATCTCTACAGAACCGTTTCATGAGGGGTTCCCTCAATCATCAGGAGATTTTAATGGAAGCATTCACGTACAATGGTTTGTATAGGGCACTGAGTGGGTGGGTACAGGCAGGCGTAGGAGCGTGGTGATTGGCTCATGTGTTACCTAGGAGGTGTTTCCATCTGTGACGGCATGTTGAAATGATTTCACTGCGCTTGTTGAGGGATGACAGGTCTCGATGATGTATAATAAACAGTTTCTCTTTCAAGCATATGTTGCATCTTTTATTACCACTGTTGTAAGGTGTGCTGGATGCAAGAATTTGCCATGTTATTGAATAGTCAACATTATTGTCTTTGAGGTTCCATATGTGCTTGCTGAGTTTTGTAGAATTCCGCAAGGTCTGATTTCTAAAGGAAGCCTTGTGATTATTCCATCTGGTTTTAAACGCTCCTTCGGTTAATCCTACGTACGTGTCGGATGTGCTAATGTCCAGTACTATTCTCTGGATAATCCAGTCAAGACAAATATGTATATATATATATATATATATATATATATATATATATATATATATATATATATATATATATATATATATATATATATATATATATATATATATATATATATATATATTCATACATATATATATGTATATATATATATATCAATCAATCAATGTTTACTTATATAGCCCTAAATCACTATATATATATATGTATAAAAATATACACATATATATATATACATACATATATTTATACATACATATATACATATACATACATATATATACATACATATTATATATATATATACATACATACATACATACACACATACATATATATACATATATAAATATATATATATATATATATATATATATATAGGGAGGTAGTGGGTCCCATTTTTATAGTCTTTGGTATGACTCGGCCGGGGTTTGAACTCCCAACCTACCGATCTCAGGGCAATCAGCAATTTCCCATCAGTGCGCTTACCAATCATTTCCAATCCTTAAATTAGTACACAGTGCCCCGGCCTCAGTCTTGTATACACCACAGTGTCCCTAATTCCCACTTTTAAACTTTGAGAGTGTTTTATGTTGGATTGTAATGAAAAATAACACCTTCTTACTCCCCACTTCCCACTCTTTTTGCCACATTCTGTCTGTTTCTTCTTGTATTATGCATTTCCACTCCACCTTTCCATAGTACTTTTATTCCTATTCAATTTTTGTTTGATGCCGTTTTTGCTCTCTGGTCAGCCTCCTCATTTCCCTGTTCTCCCACGTGTGTTGGCACCCCAATCCCTGCATTCTTCCCAGCATTACCGTTGCTTCACTAATTAAGTCGTTTCTTGCCACACTCTTCCCACCCATCAATACCTCTGCTGAATCAGTGGCTTAACCTCCTCCGCCCATCCAAGCGTCCATAAAATAGCCACAAGCTCTCCTGTAAATGCTGATAGTTTGTTTGAAACCATGCCGTATTTGCAACTGTGGGATGCTCACCCCTATTACTGCCCTTCCATTAATCATATTTATGGAACCGTCTGTGTATATATTAATGTAATCTGATCATTTGTTCTCGAAAAACATTTTTTTTACTTCTACAGGATCACCTGCATCCATTCTTATATTGAACGATCCACATCGGACTCCGACAGGATCCAAGGAGGACCAGGTGACCAACTGCAAATCACATAGTCCTAGCTCCACTGCTCTGCTCCTTCTTGAGTGCATGAAGTGTTTCCCCCTCCCTTATAGTTGCTATAAGGGAGGAGGGTGGATTAAAGACTCCCCAGCTTTCTACCAAACAAGCTTGACTAGAAGTAGTTCTGAACGCCCCTGTGCATACCCAAAGTGCTTCTTAGCTGATTGAGGACGGACGGGGGAGCAACCCCATGTACAATGCAACCGTAACCAATATTTGATCTAATTACAGCTTTATATACAAACGCCGTTTCCATATGAGTTGGGAAATTGCGTTAGATGTAAATATAAACGGAATACAATGATTTGCAAATCCTTTTCAACCCATATTCAATTGAAAGCACTACAAAGACAAGATATTTGATGTTCAAACTCTTAAACTTTTATTTTTTTTTTGCAAATAATAATTAACTTCGAATTTCATGGCTGCAACACGTGCCAAAGTAGTTGGGAAAGGGCATGTTCACCACTGTGTTACATCACCTTTTCTTTTAACAACACTCAATAAACGTTTGGGAACTGAGGAAACTAATTGTTGAAGCTTAGAAAGTGGAATTCTTTCCCATTCTTGTTTTTTGTAGAGATTCAGTCGTTCAACAGTCCGGGGTCTCCGCTGTCGTTTTTTATGCTTCATAATGCGCCACACATTTTCGATGGGAGACAGGTCTGGACTGCAGGCGGGCCGGGAAAGTACCCGCACTCTTTTTTTACGAAGCCACGCTGTTGTGGCTTGGCTGAAGATGGCGCTTAAATGGCTGCATATGTTGTTCCAAAACCTGTATGTACCTTTCATCATTAATGGTGCCTTCACAGATGTGTAAGTTACCCAGGCCTTGGGCACTAATGCACCCCCATACCATCACAGATGCTGGCTTTTGAACTTTGCGTCGATAACAGTCTAGATGGTTCTCTGCCCCTTTGGTCCGGATGACACGATGTCGAATATTTCCAAAAACAATTTCAAATGTGGACTCGTCAGACCACAGAACATTTTTCCACTTTGCATCAGTCCATCTTAGATGATCTCGGGCCCAGAGAAGCCGGCGGCGTTTCTGGATGTTGTTGATTAATGGCTTACGCTTTGCATAGTAGAGCTTTAACTTGCACTTACAGATGTAGCGACCAACTGTATTTAGTGACAGTGGTTTTCTGAAGTGTTCCTGAGCCCATGTGGTGATATCCTTTAGAAATTGATGTCGGTTTTTGATACAGTGCCGTCTAAGGGATCGAAGGTCACGGTCATTCAATGTTGGTTTCCGGCCATGCCGCTTACGTGGAGTGATTTCTCCAGATTCTCTGAACCTTTTGATGATATTATGGACCGTGGATGTTGAAATCCCTAAATTTCTTGCAATTGCACTTTGAGAAACGTTGTTCTTAAACTGTTTGACTATTTGCTCGCGCAGTTGTGGACAAAGGGGTGTACCTCGCCCCATCCTTTCTTGTGAAAGACTGAGCATTTTTTGTGAAGCTGTTTTTATACCCAATCATGGCACTAACCTGCATGGTTCTTTGCTTGTCTGATTAATAGATGTCATCAGTGTTTGACTCTGACACTATCTGTGTTGGCCCTGCGATGAGGTGGCGACTTGTCCAGGGTGTACACCGCCTTCCACCCAAATGCAGCTGAGATAGGCTCCAGCACCCCCACACGCGACCCCAAAAGGAACAAGCGGTAGGAAATGGATGGATGGATTATATAAATTCACTAATTATAACTATTTAACAACAGATACATGTTTTGACATTTCTAATTCATCAAATATGCATGATGTACTTTTTATAAGCTTCAATGAAGATTAGTGGCCATCGTCACGGTGACGTCACGCTGATTCTTTGCACCCCCTTTTTTTTTTTTTTTTTCATCCCCCTTCCTGTTTGAGCCGCACACTCTCAGCACTTTGGTTCCTGTCTGCGAGCAGTTCAGTGGTCTCTCTTGGCTTCTTCCCCCGGTAAGTCCTGTTTAGCTGGAGGCGTGTCGCTGACTTACGACGAGCAAATTTGTTCCAAAGATTATTCAAAAAAACAAGCAGTTCGTGATGTTTTGTGCGATTTTCATCGCCTCCAACTACGGCGTGCCGAAGTCAGCGTTTAAAGGCTATTTGAGTTGACAAGTTGGAATAGGGCTTGCTGTTTTTCCAACGTCAACCCTATAAATAGCCTCCTTAATTATTCAGTTCGGGAGCAGCAAAGATCGGCTGCATGCAGATGAGGGATCTTTTAATTATTTACACACAGTTATGAGCAGTGATGAGACGCTATAGGTTGCGCAACACGTCATGTTTGCATATTGTTCATGATATTAGCTCCAGAGTATATGTGCAGTCGTACAAGAGCAGAAGTTAATCCCTCGCCGTGCGTCAAGTTGACACAACTAAGCTGCTACAATAGTTGGTGGGACTTCAGACGCGCAACATTTCAACTTTTACACTCCCAAGCTGCACATTCTGCAGGAGAACCAGACCCTCATTCAAATTCCTTTTAAGCGGGACTCTGCTTGCCCTCGGGTTGTTGTTGTTTTTTAACTCCAGGCTTTGGTCAGACACTTCAAAGTTGTAGAGTTAAATCTCAACTTTTCCTTTGAGTCCTCGGCATGTCTTTATGTGATTAACGGTAGCGCCGGCACTCGGAGGAGCTTAGCCAATGGATCACTCGGAGTCCTGCCTCGTTAGTCTACGTTGTGCAACTGGAGTCTGCCATGGAAAAGTCTACTCAAGAGTTAAAGCATGGCGGTTCAAGTGAAGAAGGCCCTTGATTTGTTTTTCTCAGAACTGATCCCTTCTGCTATCGGTGTGTGTACCTCTGGTCCAGGGTTGTTTGAAGCTAAAAAGCTAGAATAAAACCCTAACATTAGCTACCATGAATTGATTAACGTGGACCCCGACTTAAACTAGTTGAAAAACTTATTCGGGTGTTACCATTTAGTGGTCATTTGTACGGAATATGTACTGAACTGTGCAATCTACTAATAAAAGTATCAACTAATCAATCAATCAAAGTTGTAATATGAAAAAAGGGAGACAAGGGTCAAAACCCATGAATTTTAGGTTTATATTAATGAAAATAACAAATATGCTAGCATAAAATTTTGAGCATGCTAAAAATACTTCTAAGATGGCGTCAAGTATCAAAATCTATGATTTTCTGGTTTAAACATACATTAGCTAAAAAAGCTAGCATACAACATTAGCATGCTAACCATATATGAAAAGTTTGTACATGTCTAGGATGGCACCAAGTATCAAAATCCATGATTTTTAGATATATACGAATAGAATTTGAAGAAATGTTAGCATAAAATGTTAGTATGCTAACGTTAGCATGACAACATCGGAAAAGTTGGCATACTTCTAAGATGGCGCCAATTAAAAAAAATTAATGACTTACAGATTTAAAATGTACAAACTTAGCTCAAAAGTTACCATAAAGCATTAGCATGCTAACGCTAGCATTATGACATAGGAAAAGTTAGCTTATTTCTAAAATGGCACTAAGTATCAAAATCCATGATTTTTAGATTCAAATAAATAGTTTGTAAAGATATTTTTTTTTACTTGCAAATCTTTTTTTTTTAAATTGAGGAACATTTGATTCTTGTGAAACTTTTTTTTTTAACTTGCGAATTGTATTTTTAATTGAAGAAAATTGTGTTCTTACTTGCAAATCATTCTTTTTTTAACTTTCGCTTATTTAATTTTTTACTTCCAGAAACTTGTTTTGACTGAAGAAAATCAGTTTTTTACATGTATATTGTTTTTGTAATTGAAGAAATTTGTTTTTATTATTGTGAATTGTTTTTAGAGAATCATAATTTAATTTGCAAATTGTCTTTTTTTACTTATGAATATTTTTTAATAGAATATTTTGTAGTTTATCTGCAAATGTTTTTTTGTTTATAGAAAACTTTTTTTTACTTGAATTGAAAAAATGTTTAACTTGCGAATTGTTTTTTTCAGTAGAAAAAAAAGTTCTCACTTGCGAATCGTTTTTATTCCTTACATGTAGTTCTTTTACTCAAAATCTATTTTTTAAATGAAGAAAAATAGTTTTGTGTTTTTTTTACTTGCGAATCATTTGATTTAAAAGAATGTTTTACTTATGAATCGTTGAGCGTGACTAAAAACATTTTTGTGTTCGTAGAGTTTTGGCAGTAATTAAAGTCCATAAAAGCGTACATTAAACTACTGCGGCACTCCAGTTTTTGTTCGTAATCTGTTCCAAAAGGTCAGACGAAGAACAGATCGAACCAAAACCGAAGCAATTTTTTCCCATTAGAAGTAATGCAATCTGAGTAAAATATCATTAGAAAAATACATTTCATAGAGAAAGACTGGGGACAGAAAGACCATTTTTTCAAAAGCTGCACTTTTTAATGTCCAAAACTAATGTTGAATGCAGGCAAGTCAAACACGTGTGCCAGGCGAAAATCCAGCATTTGGACTGAAGCCTGTCCCATTAGACCGCCCTCAGCCTCGTTTATTTATTTTCCAAAAAAGGATTGAATTTTCTTCTCCCTTTCTCAGTGTTCCCTTGGCAACATTTCAAAGTGCATGCAGATATTTGGGGTCAGTGATGGAGTTCTGGCCGACCCTGGCCCAGATCCTGCTGATGAGCAACCTCGCGGACCGGCTGCAAATGGTGCAGATGCGGGATTTCAGCATGAAGGACATCATTCACCTGCACCCTTCAAGTAAGTATATATATATATATATATATATATATATATATATATATATACATATATGTATATATATATATATATAATGCTCGATACCGTGGTAGAGCGCGATATAATATATGTAGGTTTGGGAAAAAAATCACAAGACTACTTCATCTCTACAGAACTGTTTCATGCGGGGTTCCCTCAATCATCAGGATTCGTAAGTAAGAAAAAGACAATTTGCAAATAAAATAATTATTCTCTAAAAACAATTCACTATAATAAAAACAATTTTCTTCAATTACAAAAACGATTTACAAGTAAAAAACAGATTTTTTTCAATCAAAACAACTTTCTGGAAATAAAAAAAAAACGATTTTCAAGTATGAACACAATTTTCTTCAATTAAAAATACAATTCGCAAGTAAAAAAAAAAAAAGTTTCACAAGAAAAAAATCAAATGTTCCTCAATTTAAAAAAAATGATTTGCAAGTTAAAAAAAAAATGTTTACAAATTATATTCATTGGAAGCGGTAGAAAAATGGATGGATGGATGAATCAAAAAATCATGGATTTTGATACTTAGTGCCATCTTAGAAATATACTAACTTTTCCTATGTCATAATGCTAGCGTTAGCATGCTAATGCTTTACGGTAACTTTTGAGCTAAGTTTGTACATTTTAAACCTGAAAATCATTAAGTTTTTTAATTGGTGCCATCTTAGAAGTATGCCAACTTTTCCTATGTTAGCATGCTAACGTTAGCATGCTAACATTTCTTCAAATTCTATTTGCATATATCTAAAAATCATGGATTTCGATACTTAGTGCCATCTTAGAAATATGCAAACTTTTCCTATGTCATAATGCTAGCGTTAGCATGCTAATGCTTTATGGTAACTTTTAAGCAAATTTCGTAAATTTTAAATAATTGTCAATAATGTCAATAATTATACATGTATATATACATATATATATATGTATATATATGTTTATACATATATACATACATATACATATATATATATATATATATATATATGTATGTATGTATGTATGTATGTATGTATGTATAACCTTAAAAATCAATTATTGTCTCTTATTGTCTCTGGTTTCCATAGCAACACCTCATCCTGGAGGATTCAAGTGCTTCACATGTCAAGATGCTGCAGATAACTACGAGTGTAACCGCTGGGCACCGGACGTGTATTGTCCACAAGGTACCATCCCATCATGCACCGTCAGCAGTCTTGTTTTTACGGGGAATTCCTGTGAATGGAAAACCAAACCACTGTGTTTTTTTAACCATAAAATCTATATATATATTTTTTTCCAGTAAATGAAAAAATGGTGCCACTGTTATTTTGACATGAAAGTTCTGCTGACTGAGCTGCATTTCTTTTCATGTAAATGTAAAAACAGTACCATTGTATTTTTACAGCAAAATGATTGCGACGGAGCAGACAGTTTTTAACCGTAAAATCTGCTAACATTTCTGTCAGGTTCCAACACCGAACTATCTATTAAACAGGACGTGAGGCAAAGAATCAAACAGAGAGAAGATTCAATTTAGCTCATGAGGAGAGCGTGTGGAAACTGCACCCTCATACAAGCTCAGAGGAAAAAGTTCCACGCCTCACCATTTATTTGGGCATTCCCTGATTACATAGCTGCAGCTGCCTATAAAGGGAATGGTCTCATTATGCAGTCATAAAGCGTTAAAACAAAAGGTGCTTGGAGCTGTGTCAGGTTTGCCCCCTCTTCGCTCGTAGACTTTGCGTCCTGATAAGGCCCTTCCCGTGGCTGTCCAGATCTGAGAAACCGACACCTCTACGGTGCATTTCATCGCACACAGTTGAGATTTACAAGGCTTTTGCTTGATAAGATCAAAGACAGCTTTGTAAGCACCAGTGGATAGATAGTACAGTGCTTTACTGTAAATTGAAAAACAGTGCCAGTATTTTTTTAAGCAAAATACTGGGAACTCAATTGTCCGTTTTATTTTTTTATGGTAAAATCCCTGGTTGTGGTTTTTACAGTGCATTACTGTAAATGTAAGAACAGTACCAATATATTTTTACAGCTAAATTCAGGCGACTTAGCTGCATATACTGTAAATAGAAAAACTAGCACTGTTATTTTTTACGTTAAAATTCTGGCGACTGAGCTTCCAGTCTCTGATCGTAAAAATCTAGGAACTTTTTTTTTTACAGTGCAATACCGTAAATGTAAAAACGGTAACACTTTTATTTTTACAGTAAAGTTTTGGAACTGAGTAGCCAGTTTTTTACAGTGCAATATCGTAAATTGAAAAATTATGCCACTATTATTTTTGTCACGACCATGGGATCATATTTTGTTTTTGTCATGTTTGGTTTTATTTTTTGGACACTTGTTTCCTGCTTTTGCACTTCCTTGTTTGCCTTCTTTCCATGCCAACTCATTCATTTTCACTTTACCCTCATGTCACGCCCCTGTCCTCAGTTCTCACACCTGTTTGTAATCATCATAGCTATTATTTAAACCGGACGTGGCCAGGAAGTCAATCTGGCGACTTTACATATTCCTCAACTTTTTTTTGCCATGCTGTTTATTATTTCTGTCCATGCCACGTAAGTTTTGGGTTTGTGTTATGCCACAGTTAATGTCTTTTGATTATTTCGTTCATAGTCATGCCTTTGTGCTAGTCATTTTTATTTTCAGTAGTCAAGTTTGTTCTCTGCCATTGTGTGCGCCATTTTTTTCCCTTTTTGTTAGTTAGAGTGTTTAATAAATAAAAATGTACTTACATTCTCGCCTGGCTCGTGCCAATTTTCCTTTGCGAAGGAGAAACAATCCAAGTCATAGTCCAAGCCTGACAGAAAGTCGCCAGGCTGACTTCCTGGCAACTTCCGGTTTAAATAATAGCTATGATAATTACAAACAGGTGTGAGAACTGAGGACAGGGGCTTGACATGAGGGCAAGGTGAAAATTAATTAGTTGGCATGGAAACAAAGCAAACAAGGAAGTGCAAAAGCAGGAAACATGTGTCCAAAAAATAAAACCAAACATGACAAAAACAAAACATGATCCCATGGGCGTGACAATTTTTAGGTCAAATTTTAGCCACTGAATTGCCTGTTTTTGTTGTGGGGTTTTTCCGTGTAAAATCTCTGGCTGTTGTTTTTACAGTTCATAACTGTAAATGGAAAAACGGTGCTACTGTTATTTTATCGTAAAGTTCTGGAACTTGAGCTGCCAGGTTTTTTTTTACCATGACACCTACACTTTTTTATTCAAACCATTTTTTTACAGTGCATTACAGTAAATTGAAAAACAGTGCCAGTATTTTTTTTTAGGCAAAATTCTGGCGACTGAATTGAAAGTTTAATTTTGTTTTTACAGTAAAATCTCCGGTTGTAGCTTTTATAGTGCATTACTGTAAATGGAAAAACCATACCAGTGTTATCTTTATGGTAAAATTCTGGAACTTGAGCTGTCAGTTTTTTTTTACCATAACACCTACACTTTTTTATTTAAAACGTTATTTTTTACAGTGCATTACCGTAAATTGAAAAACAGTGCCAGTATTTTTCTTTAGACAAAATTCTGGCGACTTAATTGACAGTTATATATATTTTTTTACAGTAAAAGCTCCGGTTGTAGCTTTTTTAGTGCATAACTGTAAATGGAAAAACCATACCAGTGTTATCTTTATGGTAAAATTCTGGAACTTGAGCTGTCAGTTTTTTTTACCATAACACCTAAACTTTTTTATTTAAAACATTTTTTTTACAGTGCATTACTGTTAATTGAAAAACAGTGCCAGTATTTTTTAGACAAAATTCTGGCGACTAAATTGACAGTTATATATTTTTTTTTACCGTAAAATCTTCGGTTGTAGCTTTTATAGTGTCAGAGTTTCTTGGTGACAAACTCCAAGATGCAGGGAAGGAGGCAGGCATTGCTTAAGAAAACATGATTTAATTAAACACTAAAACAAGAACAAACCAAAAGGGTACCAACAAAAGGCGCGCACGAGGCGGATAACAAACTTGGCTAAGAACAAAAACACTTACTGTGATACGACGAAACTATGGCATGAGCAGAGTGAACAGAAGTAGACAAAGCTAAGTGACATCGACACGACAATAATCGAGCATCTGACTGGAGGACAAAGCAGGTTCAAATAGTGACTGGCTGATTGACACCAGGTGTGGCCAGGTGCCAACCAGCCACAGCTGAGGGGACACAGCACTCAGGGAGACAAACAGGAAACAGAACTAAAATAAGAGTGCTGACAGGAACTAAAGACAGAAAACAAAGACAAATGCAGAGGAAAAACTAAGACAAAGACCAAACTGTCAGGAACAAGCCTGACATATAGTGCATTTCTGTAAATGGAAAAACGATACCACTGTTATCTTTCCGGTAAAGTTCTGGAACTTGAGCTGCCAGTTTTTTTTTTACCATAACAGCTGCACTTTTTTACTTAAAACATTTTTATTTATTTTTTACAGTGCATTACCGTAAATTGAAAAACAGTGCCAGTATTTTTTTAGACAAAATTCTGGCGACTAAATTGACAGATATATATTTTTTTTACCGTAAAATCTTCGGTTGTAGCTTTTATAGTGTCAGAGTTTGTTGGTGACAAACTCCAAGATGCAGAGGAGGAGGCAGGCATTGCGTAAGAAAACATGATTTAATTAAACACTAAAACAAGAACAAACCAAAAGGGTACCAACAAAAGGCGCGCACGAGGCGGATAACAAACTTGGCTAAGAACAAAAACACTTACTGTGACACGACGAAACTATGGCATGAGCAGAGTGAACAGAAGTAGACAAAGCTAAGTGACATCGACACGACAATAATCTAGCATCTGACTGGAGGACAAAGCAGGTTCAAATAGTGACTGGCTGATTGACACCAGGTGTGGCCAGGTGCCAACCAGCCACAGCTGAGGGGACACAGCACTCAGGGAGACAAACAGGAAACAGAACTAAAATAAGAGTGCTGACAGGAACTAAAGACAGAAAACAAAGACAAATGCAGAGGAAAAACTAAGACAAAGACCAAACTGTCAGGAACAAGCCTGACATATAGTGCATTACTGTAAATGGAAAAACGATACCACTGTTATCTTTACGGTAAAGTTCTGGACCTTGAGCTGCCAGTTTTTTTTTTACCATAACACCTGCATTTTTTTATTTAAAATATATTTATTTCTTTACAGTGCATTACCGTGAATTAAAAAACAGTGCCAGTATTTTTTTAGACAAAATTCTGGCGATTAAATTGACAGTTATATATTTTTTTTACCGTAAAATCTTCGGTTGTAGCTTTTATAGTGTCAGAGTTTGTTGGTGACAAACTCCAAGATGCAGAGGAGGAGGCAGGCATTGCGTAAGAAAACATGATTTAATTAAACACTAAAACAAGAACAAACCAAAAGAGTACCAACAAAAGGCGCGCACGAGGCGGATAACAAACTTGGCTAAGAACAAAAACACTTACTGTGACACGACGAAACTATGGCATGAGCAGAGTGAACAGAAGTAGACAAAGCTACAAGTGACATCGACACGACAATAATCTAGCATCTGACTGTAGGACCAAACAGGTTCAAATAGTGACTGGCTGATTGACACCAGGTGTGGCCAGGTGCCAACCAGCCACAGCTGAGGGGACACAGCACTCAGGGAGACAAACAGGAAACAGAACTAAAATAAGAGTGCTGACAGGAACTAAAGACAGAAAACAAAGACAAATGCGGAGGAAAAACTAAGACAAAAGACCAAACTGTCAGGGACAAGCCTGACATATAGTGCATTACTGTAAATGGAAAAACGATACCACTGTTATCTTTACGGTAAAGTTCTGGACCTTGAGCTGCCAGTTTTTTTTTACCATAACACCTACACTTTTTTTATTTAAAACATTTATTTTTTACAGTGCATTACCGTAAATTGAAAAATAGTGCCAGTATTTTTTAGGCAACATTCTGGAGACTGAATTAACATTCTTTTTTTTTTTTTTACAGTAAAATCTCCGGTTGTAGCTTTTACAGTGCATTACTGTAAATGGAAAAACCGTACCACTGTTATGTGTACAGTAAAATCTCCGGTTGTAGCTTTTATAGTGCATTACTGTAAATGGAAAAACCGTACCACTGTTATGTGTACAGTAAAATCTCCGGTTGTAGCTTTTACAGTGCATTACTGTAAATGGAAAAACCGTACCACTGTTATGTGTACAGTAAAATCTCCGGTTGTAGCTTTTATAGTGCATTACTGTAAATGGAAAAACCGTACCACTGTTATGTGTACAGTAAAATCTCCGGTTGTAGCTTTTACAGTGCATTACTGTAAATGGAAAAACCGTACCACTGTTATGTGTACAGTAAAATCTCCGGTTGTAGCTTTTATAGTGCATTACTGTAAATGGAAAAACCGTACCACTGTTATGTGTACAGTAAAATCTCCGGTTGTAGCTTTTACAGTGCATTACTGTAAATGGAAAAACCGTACCACTGTTATGTGTACGGTAAAATTCTGGCAACTGAGCAGCCAGTTTTTACTGTAAAATTGATGTTTTTTCTTACAGTGCGTCACCGTAAAAATTGTACCACTTTTATATTTACGGTGAAATTCTGCCGACGGATTTGCCAGTTTGTTTGTTTTTTTACCGTAAAAATCGACCGACTTTTTTTGACGGCGTATCTGAAGTCCTGGAAAGTTGCTCATGGACTGTCTTTCAGACAGCAGGTACTGTTACACCACCCACGTGATGGATCGCCATGGCAACAGCATCTCCGTGACCAAGCGGTGTGTCCCCCCGGAGGCGTGTCTGTTGACGGGCTGTGCTGACGACCACGACGTTGGCCGCCAGGTACGTGCCGGACGCCGCCACCTCGCTCTGGCTCACGCGCGGTGAAAGTCTGCGTTTTATTTCAGGTGTGCTCGTCCTGCTGCCGGGGGAACATTTGCAACGTGGCGCTCCCCAGAAACCACAGTGCCGCCCTTTTCTCCTCCACGTCCCCTCTGGGCAGCGCGGCGGCCGCGCGACGTCACGCACGGACATGGAGTGACGTCATCATCATTGGCGTCCTCGCGCTAGGATGTCGATGAGACGCAAATAGACAGAGAATGTGGACATCAGCACATGTGGTTTATGATGACTTTGCAGTTTTTATTTCAAAACACATGGAAACTCTGTGCTCATAAACCGGATTGTAGTGTGCAAAAGTTATTTTTAGCCTGTGTGATATCATGTGCGATACAAGCAGTCCTTCCGCGTGTTTTCTCACGTGTGATATCGTGCGCGATAAAATCTATCGTGCAGTGTTTACTTATGTGTGATATCATGTGCTATATAAGCAGTTCTGTAGAGTGTTTACTCATGTGTGATATCATGTGCGATACAAGCAGTCCTGTAGAGTGTTTACTTGTGTGTGATATCATGTGCGATACAAGCAGACCTGTAGACTGTTTTTCCTCATGTGTTATCATGTGTGATGAAATCGATTGTGCGGAGTGTTGACTCAAGTGTGATATTGTGTGCGAAGCAAGCAGTCCTGTAGAGTGTTTACTCATGTGTGATATCATGTGCGATACAAGCAGTCCTGTAGAGTGTTTTTCCTCGTGTTATCATGTGTGATAAAATCTATTGTGCAGAGTATTGACTCAAGTGTGATATCATGTGCGAAGCAAGCAATCCTGTAGAGTGTTTAGTTGTGTGTGATATCATGTGCGATACAAGCAGTTCTGTAGAGTGTTTTTCCTCATGTGTTATCATGTGCGATAAAATCAATCATGCAGAGTAGCAAGAGTTGCAAACTTGAGTGTGATATCATGTGCGATACAAACCGTGCTTACGCGTGTTTAGTCATGTGTGATATCATGCACGATAAAATCTATCGTGCAGAGTGTTGACTCGAGTGTGATATCATGTGCGAAGCAAGCAGTCCTGTAGAGTGTTTACTCATGTGTGATATCATGTGCGATACAAGCAGTCCTGTAGAGTGTTTACTCATGTGTGATATCATGTGCGATATAAGCAGTCCTGTAGAGTGTTTACTCATGTGGGATATCATGTGCGATACAAGCAGTCCTGTAGAGTGTTTTCCTCAGGTGTTATCATGTGTGATAAAATCGATTGTGCAGAGTGTTGACTCAAGTGTGATATTATGTGCGAAGCAAGCAGTCCTGTAGAGTTTTTACTTGTGTGTGATATCATGTGCGATACAAGCAGACATGTAGAGTGTTTTTCCTCATGTGTTATCATGTGTGATGAAATCGATTGTGCGGAGTGTTGACTCAAGTGTGATATCATGTGCGAAGCAAGCAGTCCTGTAGAGTGTTTACTTGTGTGTGATATCATGTGCAATACAAGCAGTCCTGTAGACTGTTTTTCCTCATGTGTTATCATGTGTGATGAAATCGATTGTGCGGAGTGTTGACTCAAGTGTGATATCGTGTGCGAAGCAAGCAGTCCTGTAGAGTGTTTACTCATGTGTGATATCATGTGCGATACAAGCAGTCCTGTAGAGTGTTTTTCCTCGTGTTATCATGTGTGATAAAATCTATTGTGCAGAGTGTTGACTCAAGTGTGATATCATGTGCGAAGCAAGCAATCCTGTAGAGTGTTTAGTTGTGTGTGATATCGTGTGCGATACAAGCAGTTCTGTAGAGTGTTTTTCCTCATGTGTTATCATGTGCGATAAAATCAATCATGCAGAGTAGCAAGAGTTGCAAACTTGAGTGTGATATCATGTGCGATACAAACAGTGCTTCCGCGTGTTTAGTCATGTGTGATATCATGCACGATAAAATCTATCGTGCAGAGTGTTGACTCGAGTGTGATATCATGTACGAAGCAAGCAGTCCTGTAGAGTGTTTACTCATGTGTGATATCATGTGCGATACAAGCAGTCCTGTAGAGTGTTTACTCATGTGGGATATCATGTGCGATACAAGCAGTCCTGTAGAGTGTTTTTCCTCATGTGTTATCATGTGTGATAAAATCGATTGTGCAGAGTGTTGACTCAAGTGTGATATCATGTGCGAAGCAAGCAGTCCTGTAGAGTGTTTACTTGTGTGTGATATCATGTGCGATACAAGCAGTCCTGTCGAGTGTTGACTCAAGTGTGATATTATGTGCGAAGCAAGCAGTCCTGTAGAGTTTTTACTTGTGTGTGATATCATGTGCGATACAAGCAGACATGTAGAGTGTTTTTCCTCATGTGTTATCATGTGTGATGAAATCGATTGTGCGGAGTGTTGATTCAAGTGTGATATCATGTGCGAAGCAAGCAGTCCTGTAGAGTGTTTACTTGTGTGTGATATCATGTGCGATACAAGCAGTCTTTCCGCGTGTTTTCTCACGTGTGACATCGTGCGCGATAAAATCTATCGTGCAGTGTTTACTTAAGTGTGATATCATGTGCTATAAGCAGTTCTGTAGAGTGTTTACTCATGTGTGATATCATGTGCGATACAAGCAGTCCTGTAGAGTGTTTACTCATGTGTGATATCATGTGCGATACAAGCAGTCCTGTAGAGTGTTTTCCTCATATGTTATCATGTGTGATAAAATCGATTGTGCAGAGTGTTGACTTAAGTGTGATATCATGTGTGAAGCAAGCAGTTCTGAAGAGTGTTTACTCGTGTGTGATATCATGTGCGATACAAGCAGTTCTGTAGAGTGTTTTTCCTCATGTGTTATCATGTGTGATGAAATCTATCATGCAGAGTAGCAACAGTTGCAAACTTGAGTGTGATATCATGTGCGATACAAACAGTGCTTCCGCGTGTTTAGTCATGTGTGATATCATGCACGATAAAATCTATCGTGCAGAATGTTGACTCCAGTGTGATATCATGTGCGAAGCAAGCAGTCCTGTAGAGTGTTTACTTGTGTGTGATATCATGTGTGATACAAGCAGTCCTGTAGAGTGTTTACTCATGTGTGATATTATGTGCGATACAAGCAGACCTGTAGAGTGTTTTTCTCATGTGTTATCATGTGTGATAAAATCGATTGTGCATAGTGTTGACTTAAGTGTGATATCATGTGTGAAGCAAGCAGTCCTGTAGAGTGTTTACTTGTGTGTGATATCATGTGCGATACAAGCAGACCTGTAGAGTGTTTTTCCTCATGTGTTATGTGTGATACAATCTATTGTGCAGAGGGTTGACTCGAGTGTGATATCATGTGCGAAGCAAGGAGTCCTGTAGAGTATTTACTTGTGTGTGATATAATGTGCGATACAAGCAGCCCTGTAGTGTTTACTCATGTGTGATATCATGTGTGAAGCAAGCAGTCCTGTAGAGTGTTTACCTGTGTGTGATATCATGTGTGATACAAGCAGTTCTGTAGAGTGTTTACTCATGTAGGATATCATGTGCGATACAAGCAGTCCTGTAGAGTGTTTACTCATGTGGGATATCATGTGCGATACAAGCAGTCCTGTAGAGTGTTTTTCCTCATGTGTTATCATGTGTGATAAAATCGATTGTGCAGAGTGTTGACTCAAGTGTGATATCATGTGCGAAGCAAGCAGTCCTGTAGAGTGTTTACTTGTGTGTGATATCATGTGCGATACAAGCAGTCCTGTCGAGTGTTTACTCATGTGTGATATTATGTGCGATACAAGCAGACCTGTAGAGTGTTTACTTGTGTGTGATATCATGTGCGATACAAGCAGTCCTGTCGAGTGTTTACTCATGTGTGATATTATGTGCGATACAAGCAGACCTGTAGAGTGTTTTTCCTCATGTGTTATCATGTGTGATAAAATCGATTGTGCATAGTGTTGACTCAAGTGTGATATCATTTGCGAAGCAAGCAGTCCTGTAGAGTGTTTACTTGTGTGTGATATCATGTGCGATACAAGCAGTCTTTCCGCGTGTTTTCTCACGTGTGATATCGTGCGCGATAAAATCTATCGTGCAGTGTTTACTTATGTGTGATATCATGTGCTATAAGCAGTTCTGTAGAGTGTTTACTCATGTGTGATATCATGTGCGATACAAGCAGTCCTGTAGAGTGTTTTCCTCATGTGTTATCATGTGCGATGAAATATATCATGCAGAGTAGCAACAGTTGCGAACTTGAGTGTGATATCATGTGCGATACAAACAGTGCTTCCGCGTGTTTAGTCATGTGTGATATCATGCACGATAAAATATATCGTGCAGAATGTTGACTCCAGTGTGATATCATGTGCGAAGCAAGCAGTCCTGTAGAGTGTTTACTTGTGTGTGATATCATGTGTGATACAAGCAGTCCTGTAGAGTGTTTACTCATGTGTGATATTATGTGCGATACAAGCAGACCTGTAGAGTGTTTTCCTCATGTGTTATCATGTGTGATAAAATCGATTGTGCATAGTGTTGACTCAAGTGTGATATCATGTGCGAAGCAAGCAGTCCTGTAGTGTTTACTTGTGTGTGATATCATGTGCGATACAAGCAGTCCTGTCGAGTGTTTACTCATGTGTGATATCATGTGCGATACAAGACCTGTAGAGTGTTTACTTGTGTGTGATATCATGTACGATACAAGCAGTCCTGTAGAGTGCTTTTCCTCATGTGTTATCATGTGTGATGAAATCTATTGTGCAGAGTTTTGATTCAAGTATGATATCATGTGCGAAGCAAGCAGTCCTGTAGAATGTTTACTTGTGTGTGATCTCATGTGCGATACAAGTAGTCCTGTCGAGTGTTTACACATGTGTGATATTATGTGCGATACAAGCAGTCCTGTAGAGTGTTTACTCATGTGTTATCATGTGTGATGAAATCTATTGTGCAGAGTGTTGACTCGAGTGTGATATCATGTGCGATACAAGCAGTCCTGTAGATTGTTTACTCATATGTAATATCATGTGTGATACAAGCAGTCCTGTAGACTGTTTACTTGTGTGATATCATATGCCAAACAAGTAGTCCTTCTGCGTGTTCACTCATGTGTGAAATCATGTGCAATACTAGCAGTCTTGTAGAGTGTTTACTTGTGTGCGATATCAGGTGCGATAAAATCTATTGTGCAGAGTGTTTACCTGAGTGCGATATCATGTGTGATACAAACAGTCCTTCAATCGTGTTTACTTGCGCGTGATATCATGTGTGATACAAGCAGTCCTGTAGAGTGTTTACTTATGTGTGATATCATGTGTGATACGAACAGTCCTGCATCGTGTTTCCTTGCGCCTGATATCTTGTGCAATAAACGCATTCCTGCAGAGTGTTTACTTGCGTGTGATATCATGTGTGATACAAGCAGTCATGTAGAGTGTTTACTTGTGTGTGATATCATGTGCGATACAAGCAGTCGTGCATTGTGTTTACTTACATGTGATATTATGTACAATACAAGCAGTCCTGTGGAGTGTTTACTCGTATGTGATATCATGTGTGATACAAGCAGTCCTGCTGCGTGTTTACTTGTGTGTGATATCATGTGCGATACAAGCAGTCCTTTAAGGTGTATACTTGTGAGTGATATCATGTGTGATACAAGCAGTCGTGCATTGTGTTTACTTACATGTGATATTATGTACAATACAAGCAGTCCTGTGGAGTGTTTACTCGTATGTGATATCATGTGTGATACAAGCAGTCCTGCTGCGTGTTTACTTGTGTGTGATATCATGTGCGATAAAAACAGTCCTGCTGTGTGTTTACTTTTGTGTGATATCATGTGCAATACAAGCAGTCCTGAAATGTCTTTACTTATGTGTGATATTATGTGCGATACTAGGAGTCCTGCAGCGTGTTTACTTGTGTGTGATATCATGTGTGATACAAGCAGTCCTGCTGCGTGTTTACTTGTGTGTGATATCATGTGCGATAAAAACAGTCCTGCTGAGTGTTTACTTGTGTGTGATATCATGTGCAATACAAGCAGTCCTGCATCATGTTTACTTATGTGTGATATCATGTGCGATACAAGCAGTCCTGCATCGTGTTTACTTATATGTGCAATACAAGCAGTCCTGCATCATGTTTACTTATGTGTGATATCATGTGCGATACCAGCATTCCTGCTGCATGTTTATTTGCGTGTGATATCATGTGCAATACAAGCAGTCCTGCATCGTGTTTACTTATGTGTGATATCATGTGCGATACAAGCGTGTTCATTTGCTTGTGATATCATGTGATGAAAGCAATGTTGCATAGTGTTTACTTGCATGTGATATCATGCACAATACAGGCAGTCCTGTAGAGTGTTTACTTGTGTGTGATATCATGTGAAACAAGCAGTCCTGTAGAGTGCTGACTTAAGTGTGATATCATGTGCGAAACAAGCAGTCCTGTAGAGTGCTGACTTAAGAGTGATATCATGTGCGAAACAAGCAGTCCTGTAGATTGCTGACTTAAGAGTGATATCATGTGCGAAACAAGCAGTCCTGTAGAGTGCTGACTTAAGAGTGATATCATGTGCGATACCATCAGTCCTGTAGAGTGCTGACTTAAGTGTGATATCATGTGCGATACAATCAGTCCTGTAGAGTGCTGACTTAAGTGTGATATCATGTTCGATACAAGTAGTCCTGTAGAGTGCTGACTTAAGTGTGATATCATGTGCGAAACAAGCCTCCCTGTAGAGTGCTGACTTAAGAGTGATATCATGTGCGATACAATCAGTCCTGTAGAGTGCTGACTTAAGTGTGATATCATGTGCGATACAATCAGTCCTGTAGAGTGCTGACTTAAGTGTGATATCATGTGCGATACCATCAGTCCTGTAGAGTGCTGACTTAAGAGTGATATCATGTGCGATACAATCAGTCCTGTAGAGTGCTGACTTAAGTGTGATATCATGTGCGATACAATCAGTCCTGTAGAGTGCTGACTTAAGTGTGATATCATGTGCGATACAATCAGTCCTGTAGAGTGCTGACTTAAGTGTGATATCATGTGCGATACCATCAGTCCTGTAGAGTGCTGACTTAAGAGTGATATCATGTGCGATACAATCAGTCCTGTAGAGTGCTGACTTAAGTGTGATATCATGTGCGATACAATCAGTCCTGTAGAGTGCTGACTTAAGTGTGATATCATGTGCGATACAATCAGTCCCGTAGAAAGCTTACTCGTGTGTGATGTCATGTGCGAAACAAGCAGGCCTCTACAGCCTTTACTTATGTATGATATCACGCAAGTAAACACTCTACGGGACTGCTTGTATCGCACATGATATTACACTTTGACTTAAGTGTGATATCATGTGCGATACAAGCAGTCCTGTAGAAAGCTTACTCGTGTGTGATGTCATGTGCGAAACAAGCAGGCCTCTACAGTCTTTACTTATGTATGATATCACGCAAGTAAACACTCTACGGGACTGCTTGTATCGCACATGATATTACACTTTGACTTAAGTGTGATATCATGTGCGATACAAGCAGTCCTGTAGAAAGCTTACTCGTGTGTGATGTCATGTGCGAAACAAGCAGGCCTCTACAGTCTTTACTTATGTATGATATCACGCAAGTAAACACTCTACGGGACTGCTTGTATCACACATGATATCAAACTCAAGTCAACACCATGCACAATACATTTTATCGCACATGCTATCACACATAAGTAAACACTCTGGAGGACTGCTTGTATCGCACATGATATCACACATAAGTAAAGACAATACAGGACTGCTTGTTGCGCACAAGTTTACGTTTTGTAAATGACTTAATCAAAATATGATCCAATTTTCTGATGATATCAGATTGATTTCCAATAAATTTGGGATCGGACACCCCTCGTTATTATAGTAAAGGCCTACTGAAACCCACTACTACGTCACCAGTGGTAGCGGACATGTTCTCTGAGCACCGAACATGGCTAAAAGTAGTCTGTTTTTATCGCATAATTACACAGTATTCTGGAGACTGTGTTGCTGAATCGTTTGTTAAATGAATAATGGAGACATAAAAGAAGAAAGCTGTAGGTGGGAAGCAGTGTATTGCGGCTGCCTTTAGCAACACAAACACAGCCTGTGTTTCTTTGTTTGTTGTGAAGCTTTATTATGGAACAGAGCGGTCAAGCGAACATGTTTCTCTACCACATGTCAACCGGCAGGTTTTGGGGAGAAAATTGCGGTAATAAGTTGTCTCTTACCGGAGATATGAGCGGAGCTTGCGTCTACTCGAGCTGTCAAAGAGGCGGCTGCGACTTTCTTGGCTCCTCCATGGCTTCCATCAGAGACACTGGGGGTCACCGCAGCCCTCCGACTTTCAGGTATGACTTTATAATCTCACTAAAACACTAGTAACACAATAAGCAGATAAGGGATTTTCCAGAATCATCCTAGTAAATGTGTCTAATAACATCTGAATCGCTCCCACTGCTCTCGTCTCTTTTTTTCTTCTTCTAGTCCTTCACTCTCACTTTCCTCATCCACGAATCTTTCATCCTCGCTCAAATTAATGGGGAAATCATCGCTTTCTCGGTCCGAATCGCTCTTGCGGCTGGTGGCCATGATTGTAAACAATGTGAGGATGTGAGGAGCCCTACAACCTGTGACGTCACGCGCACATTGTCTGCTACTTCTGGTACAGGCAAGGCTTTTTTATTAGGGACTAAAAGTTGCAAACTTTATCGTCGATGTTCTCTACTAAATCCTTTCAGCAAAAATATGGCAATATCGCGAAATGATCAAGTATGACACATAGAATGGACCTGCTATCCCTGTTTAAATAAGAAAATCTCATGTCAGTAGGCCTTTAACGATGAATTCAATAAGAATGTCTTACCTGTGCTTAGTTCGATGGCAATCGGACAGCCATGCGCGGGGTTGCGAGGCGGTGGGTGACGTCACACGACAAGGGTGACGTATGATGACGTCATGGTGCACGGCGTCAAATGACAGCGTTGCAGTTTGTTGTATAAACTTGAAGACCTGACGCGGCGGTCGACTGTTTTTTTTTTTTTTTTTTCCCTCCTCCCCTCATCCCTGCTCCCTCCCCTAAAAGACTCCAAGAGGTGTTGCGTTCAAGACTCCACATTGAAATGGTTTTAACCAAGCGAGGACTTTTGCTTCATTCTTCTATTGAAACACAAACATGAATATCGATCAGAGGCGGAGATCAGTTTACTCCCAGAATGATGATGTAAGTCAGCGACATACGTACTCCTGCACGCATGTGTATGTATACGTTTTAATGAGAACGCTAAATAAATTGTTCATTGTGTATATTATAAAAAAACAACAATATATTTGTATTACTACTGCTAACACTTGCATAACGTTCATATTTATGTTGACGTTCAGTGTTCCAGTGTTCGTGAACGCACCGCGCCTTACATGTGATTGGTTGAGAATGAGGAAGTGTTTTTGTCAGGAATTTAACAAAAACATGACACAAACAGTCAGTATAATTCAGAACGGCGACAGTATGAAAATAAGGGAACGAAATCTTCAATAATTTTCTGCCCGAAATAACTTTCGTCACGACCGGCTGCTGTTATTGTTTATATTGATATTCTAAATCCCCTTGTTTGTGAACGCACCACGCCTTAAACGTGATTGGTCGAGAACGAGGAAGTGTTTTTTGTCAGAACTTTATTTCAATAACAATATTTGACAAGTACAACTTCCCAGTTCAGGTGGAATAACATCCATCCATTCTACCGCTTGTCCCTTTTCGCCGTCTATCAAGTTTTGCAACAATCTTAAAGTAAACAGAATCTTACTATTTTCAAAATGTGGGCATTCACAGGTTTTAACAATAATCCAAGTTACATAATGTAAAAGTACATAGAGGGGAAAGAAAGGATAACTCTTGAAAAATAAAATAAAAAACAAAAATTAACTTACCAAACTAGACATTACTTTTTTGTATGTATTTGTTGTTTTATGTTTGTTATAATGTGATGAGCTTTTGCTTTTGTTGTCATCAATGAATATATATATATATATATATATCCTGGAGACTGTGTTGCTGAATCGTTTGCTATTTGTTAAATGAATAATGGAGACATAAAAGAAGAAAGCTGTAGGTGGGAAGCGGTGTATTGCGGCTGCCTTTAGCAACACAAACACAGCCTGTGTTTCTTTGTTTGTTGTGAAGCTTTATTATGGAACAGAGCGGTCAAGCGAACATGTTTCTCTACCACATGTCAACCGGCAGGTTTTGGTGAGAAAATTGTGGTAATAAAATAAAATAAAAAAAATATTATTTAATAAAAATAAAATTGTGGTGTATATATATATATATATATACATACATACACACACACACATATATATATATATATATATATATATATATATACACATATATGTATACATAATTAAATTAAATAATTTGGTTGAAATTGCTTTTTTGTTTTTTAAATTGAAAATTAATATTAAAAGCTATTAGTAAGTCATAATCAGTAAAACAGAAACTTTAGTCCAGAATATGAGAACTTGTTTCTATTCCTGTTTTTTTCTCTCTCCATATTTTGTACGTACATTTTCATTCCATTCTGGTTTTATTTACTGTTCGTTCCGAAAAAACATAACAGACCTTTTAGAAATGATGCCATATTTGTTGTAGTAAATGTTCTTTTTTGTTGAATAAAAGTAAAACAATTTTTTATTTTAAATAACAATAAATCAGAGCAATCGCGATAAAAATATGAGCGCAATAGAAAAATATATACATAATATCTGCTATTTAAAAAAAGGGCAACTATATAAAAAAAGCTTTTTTCACGAATAAATTTGTTTTGTTCGTCATAATTTTAAGGGATTTGAAAAGGAAGTTTTTTTTAAAAACAATTATGTTTGAGGGAGTTTTTCTACATTTATGGACAATTAACTTTACAAGACTGTGTGACAATAGACAGATTACTTGTCATTGTAAAGAAATAGATTGTATTTACAGCACAATGTGAAACAGCGCTTATAAGAAGTATATTAAATCAATAGTTATTAATAAATATGTGAGGGATTTTCATAACTACCATTCTGTTTGACTACTTTCAGTTGATTACATTTTTTTAACATTCCTCACTACAAGTCAATACAAGAATTTATGATTTGTGGTGATATCGTATCATTGTTTGTGTTCCTCCCAGCAGTCCCCAATTGAACCTGACTTACTGAGGTGCAGCAACCTGAACATGCCCCTGCTGGCATCAGAGTTCTTCAAAAGCGAATTACAGCTGCACCTGGATGGCATAACTACCGAGTAAGTAGGCCGACAACTCAGCACACCTGGCGGCCTGACGAGCGCTCATATCCCCCCGCAGGACGTGGGACTTAATCGAGTACGGCCACTTTGACTGCAATGCGTTCATGGTGCTGCTGAAAATGTGGCAAAGTATCCTGTACAAAATCTCCCAAGAAGTGCTGGTCGTTGTGGTTCCTCAGGTGGAAGAACACGCACACGTCACAGAGTGAGTGCACGCAGAGAACTTGCAAAACATGCACCTGCTTTCTTTTGCACACTTTACACAATCCTGAGGTGAGACAACTCTTTGGCCTTTTAAAAAGTAGAACAAAAGGCTAGAAAGAGGGCGGTTCTATGTGCCTTCTAAATGGTGAAAGACTGCTAGTAAGTGTCAGTTCTACATGCCCTCTAAATAGTTAAAAACTGATAGTAAGTGGTGGTTCTATATGCTTTCTAAATAGTGAATAACTGCTAGTAAGTGGCGGCTCTACATGCCTTCTAAATAGTGAAAAACTGCTAGTAAGCGGCGGTTCTATGTGCCTTATCTAAATGGTGAAAAACTGCTAGTAAGTATCAGTTCTACATGCCCTCTAAATTGTTAAAAACTGCAAGTAAGTGGCGGTTCTATGTGCCTTCTAAATGGTGAAAAACTGCTAGTAAGTGTCAGTTCTACATGCACTCTAAATAGTTAAAAACTGATAGTAAGTGGCGGTTCTATATGCCCTTTAAATAGTGAACAATTGCTAGTAAGTGGAGGCTCTACATGCCTTCTAAATTGTGAAAAACTGATAGTAAGTAGTGGTTGTAATGTCTTTTAAATAGTGAAAAACTGTTTGTAAATGGCAGTTCTAATATATTTTAAATAGTGAAAAACTGCTAATAAGTGGAGGTTCTACGTGCCTTCTAAATAGTGAAAAACTGCTACTAAGAGGCTTTTAAACAGGTCTTCTAAATAGTGAAATACTGCTAGTAAGTGGCAGTTCCCCGTGCCTTCTAAGTAGTGAATAACTGCTAGTAAGTGGCAGCTCTACATGCCTTCTAAATAGTGAAAAACTGCTCGTAAGTGGCAGTTCTAATATCTTCTAAATAGTGAAAAACTGCTCCTAAGTGTCGGTTCTACATGCCCCCTAGATAGAAAAAAACAGCAAGTAAGTGTCGATTCTACATGCCTTCTAAATAGTGAAAAAATGTTAGTAAGTGGCGGTTCTACATGCACTCTAAATAGTAAAAAACAGCTAGTAAGTGTCAGTTCTACATGCCTTCTAAATACTGAAAAACTACTAGCAAGTGGCGGTTCTATATCCCTTCTAAATAGTGAAAAACTGCTAGTAAGTGTCGGTTCTACATGCCTTCTAGTGAAAAACTGCTAGTAAGTGGCGGTTCTACATGCACTCTAAATAGTAAAAAATCTGCTAGTAAGTGTCGGTTCTACATGCCTTCTAGTGAAAAACTGCTAGTAAGTGGCGGTTCTACATGCCTTCTAAATAGTAAAAAACTGCTAGCAAGTGGCGGTTCTATATGCCTTCTAAATAGTAAAAAACTGGTAAAAAGTGTCGGTTCTACATGCCTTCTAAATAGTGAAAAACTGCTAGTAAGTGGCGGTTCTACATGCCCTCTAAATAGTAAAAAACTGCTAGTAAGTGTCAGTTGTACATGCCTTCTAAATTTTGAAAAACTGCTAGTAAGTGGCGGTTCTACATGCTTTCTAAATACTTAAAAACTGCTAGCAAGTGGCGGTTCTACATGCCTTCTAAATAGTGAAAAACTGCTACTAAGTGGAGGTTCTTCATGCCTTCTAAATTTTGAAAAACTGTTGGTAAGTGGCAGTTCTAATATCTTCGAAATAGTGAAAAACTGCTCTTAACTGGAGGTTCTACATGCCTTCTAAATAGTGAAAAAATGCATTTAAGTAGCAGTTCTACATGCCTTCTAAATAGTGAAAAACTGTTTGTAAGTGGCGGTTCTACATGCCTTCTAAATAGTGAAAAACTGCTAGTAAGTGTCGGTTCTACATGCCTTCTAAATAGTGAAAAAATGCTAGTAAGTGGCGGTTCTACATGCACTCTAAATAGTAAAAAACAGCTAGTAAGTGTCAGTTCTACATGCCTTCTAAATACTGAAAAACTACTAGCAAGTGGCGGTTCTATATCCCTTCTAAATAGTGAAAAACTGCTAGTAAGTGGCGGTTCTACATGCTTTCTAAATAGTCAAAAACTGCTAGTAAGTGTTGGCTCTACATGCCTTCTAAATAGTGAAAAACTGCTAGTAAGTGTCGGTTCTACATGCCCTCTAAATAGTAAAAAAACAGCTAGTAAGTGTCGGTTCTACAAGCCTCCTAAATAGTGAAAAACTGCTAGTAAGTGGCGGTTCTACATGCCTTCTAAATAGTAAAAACTGCTAGCAAGTGGCGGGTTTATATGCCTTCTAAATAGTAAAAAACTGCTAGTAAGTGGCTGTTTTACATGCCTTCTAAATCGTCAAAAACTGTCAGTAAGTGGTGGTTCTACATCCTTTCTAAAGAGTGAAAAACTGCTAGTAAGTGGCGGTCTACATGCCCTCTAAATAGTAAAAACTGCTAGCAAGTGGCGGTTCTACATGCCTTCTAAATAGTAAAAACTGCTAGCAAGTGGCGGGTTTATATGCCTTCTAAATAGTAAAAAACTGCTAGTAAGTGGCTGTTCTACATGCCTTCAAAATAGTCAAAAACTGCTAGTAAGTGTTGGCTCTACATGCCTTCTAAATAGTCAAAAACTGCTAGTAAGTGTTGGCTCTACATGCCTTCTAAATAGTCGAAAACTGCTAGTAAGTGGTGGTTCTACATCCTTTCTAAAGAGTGAAAAACTGCTAGTAAGTGGTGGTTCTACATGCCCTCTAAATAGTAAAAAAAACTGATGGTAAGTGTCGGTTCTACATGCCTTCTAAATAGTGAAAAAATGCTAGTAAGTGTCGGTTCTACACGCCTTCTAAATAGTCAAAAACTGCTAACAAGTGTCGGTTCTACACGCCTTCTAAATAGTCAAAAACTGCTAGCAAGTGGTGGTTCTACATCCGTTCTAACGAGTGAAAAACTGCTACTAAGTGGCGGTTCTACATGCTTTCTAAATAGTGAAAAACTGTTAGTAAGTGGCGGTTCTACATGCCTTTTAAATAGTCAAAAAACTGCTGGTAAGTTGGTTCTACATGCCTTCTAAATAGTCAAAAACTGCTGGTAAGTCGGTTCTACATGCCTTCTAAATAGTCAAAAACTGCTAGTAAGTGGTTCTACATCCTTTCTGAAGGGTGAAAAACTGCCTGTAAGTGGCAGTTGTACATGCCTTTTGAATAGTGAAAAACTGCTACTAAGCGGAGGTTCTACATGCCTTCTAAATTTTGAAAATCTGTTAGTAAGTGGCGGTTCTACATGCTTCTTAAATAGTGAAAAACTGTTCATAAGTGACGGTTCTACATGCTTCTTAAATAGTGAAAAACTGCTACTTAGTGGCGGTTCTACATGCCTTCTAAATAGTCAAAAACTTCTAGTAAGTGGCGGTTCTACATGCCTTCTAAATAACGAAGAACTGTTAGTAAGAGGTAACTTATGTACATCTTAAAGGAAAAACCGTCAGCAAGTGGCGGATCTACATGCCTTCTAAATAGTGAAGAACTGTTAGTAAGAGGTAACTTATGTACCTCTTAAAGGAAAAACCGCCAGCAAGTGGCGGATCTACATGCTTTCTAAATAGTGAAAATCTGATAGCAAGAGGTGGCTTTTCTGTGGTTTCTGAATAGTAAAGATCAGCTAACAAAATATACTATTGGGGACGGCATGGTGAGGAGGGTAGAACGGCCGTGGCTGCAACCTGAGGGTTCCAGGTTCGATCCCCATCACTGCTGTTGTGTCCTTAGGCAAGACACTTCAGCATTGCTCCCGATTCTTAGCACTTAAAAATACATGTTTGTATTAACCTATACAATTAAAACAATTTAGCATTATGTTTGTGTTCAGTTTCACACACAATGTCTGGTTATCCTAAACATTCCTGCCACATCATTTTACACACTATTGCAAGTCTTTTTTCTTTTGGACATACACCTCAATATCGTACAGTGTGGTTTTGATATTGTTACATCCCTACTGAGCATCGTGTAGCAGTATTGCTAAGTGCTGAACAAGAAGCTACAAAAATGATAAAACAATCACTTACTGTACACTGTCTGCTCTCACTGGGATGTCGACTGTTTATATCTTCCAGTTTAGATGAAAAAAAAAAAGTGCCGCAAACAAGCGTCTTTTTGTGTCTTTCTTGCCATTTCCTGCTCTTAGGTCAATTCCCGTTTTGTTGCCCGCATGTGACCCGCATCGTATTTTTTCATGTCAGTGTGAACAGTGCAATTCCAATTTTTTTCATGTCCGACCCCGGCCTCTTTGGTATGTGGAAATAATTTGGATGTATATGCGATGAGGGGGGGAGTTAGGGATGCATGGGATTCTGGGTATTTGTTCTGTTGTGTTTATGTAGTGTTACGGTGTAGATTTTCTCCCAAAATGTGTTTTTCATTCTTGTTTGGTGTGGGTTCACAGTGTGGCGCATATTAGTAAGCGTGTTAAAGTTGTTGGCGTCGGCAATCATGCAGCTGAGCCACATTAGAGGGATCCAAGAGCCGCGGGTTGCCGACCCCTGGACTAGAGCGTCATCAAAAACCAATAAGCGTCACCATTAGTGGCCAAAATAGACGGTTACAAAATAAATAAAGTGAAAATTACATGTTTTAAGAACTCCCATGAAAGTTCCGCCTCTCTTGTCTTCGACTGCATCAAAGCAAAATATCCCGTCAACCTGCGAGAGCCAAAATATTGTCCTCTTCCTTCTTCAATATTCTACATGCAATAATTTGGTTCAGAAAATTAGGACTTTTAATTGCACAAAATCCTTGAAATGTCCACAAATGCACCGGCACTGAGACCGACTAAAGCTGAAGCCATTTTCCGCAGCCACTGCAGTATGAGGGTCAGATTGCATTCACACTACAAATCAAAAATTGTTGTAATGTTAAGAGCAGTAGAAAAATCTGAATGGGACATCTGTCCCCGCAGTGTGAACGTAGTTGGATCTCAAAGTTGACCAACTTCCCGGTTTATGTCCACAACCTTGTACTATCCAGGTGACAAGCATGATTTATAATCTAGAATTAACTTTCACCAGCTCAGAGGCGATGCAGCAGCTCACCGGCTCAATATGTCAATATAGCAGCATAAGCTGATTACGGCACCACAGCAAAAGCGCTTCTAACAATATCTCGAATATTTGGCTAATATAGAGAATTGTTGCCGTTTTTTATAGAGGGCTTCATGGACTGAGTAGAGCAGGGGTCACCAACATTTTTGAAAGCAAGAGCTACTTCTTGGGTACTGATTAATGCAAAGGGCTACCAGTTTGATACACACTTAAATAAATGACCAGAAATAGCCAATTTGCTCAATTTACCTTTAATAAATAAATTTATATATATTTATATAAAATGGGTATTTCTGTCCATCATTTCGTCGTACATTTTTTTTCTTTTACGGAAGGTTTTTTGTGGAGAAGAAATGATGAAAAAAACACTTAATTGATTGGTTAAAAGAGGAGAAAACACGAAAAAAATGAAAATTAAATTTTGAAACATAGTTTATCTTCAATTTCGACTCTTTAAAATTCAAAATTTAACCGAAAAAAATTAAGAAAAAAACTAGCTAATTTGAATCTATTTAAAAAATTAAAAAAATTATTTATGGAACATCATTAGTCATTTTTCCTGATTAAGATTAATTTTAGAATTTTGATGACATGTGTAAAATAGGTTAAAATCCAATATGCACTTTGTTAGAATATATAACAAATTGGACCTAGCTATATTTCTAACAAAGACAAATCATTATTTCTTGTAGATTTTACAGGACAAAAATTTAAAAAGGAATTCAAAAGACTTAGAAATAAGATTTAAATTTGATTCTACAGATTTTCTAGCTTTGCCAGAATATTTTTTTTGAATTTTAATCATAAGTTTGAAGAAATATTTCACAAATATTCGTCAAAAAACAGAAGCTAAAATGAAGAATTAAATTAAAATGTATTTATTATTCTTTACAATAAAAAAAAAAATGGTTGAAGATTGATTAAATTGTCAGGAATTTAAAAGGTAAAAAGGTAAATGTGTTTAAAAATCCTAAAATCCTTTTTAAGGTTGTATTTTTTCTCTAAAATTGTCTTTCTGAAAGTTGTAAGAAGCAAAGTAAAAAAATAAATGAATTTATTTAAACAAGTGAAGACCAAGTCTTTAAAATATTTTCTTGGATTTTCAAATTCTATTTGAGTTTTGTCTCTCTTAGAATTAAAAATGTCGAGCAAAGCGAGACGAGCTTGCTAGTAAATAAAAAAAATAAGAAAAATAGAGGAAGCTCACTGGTAAGTGCTGCTATTTGAGCTATTTTTAGAACAGGCCAGCGGGCTACTCATTTGGCCTACCTGGTGACCCCTGGAGTAGAGTATTAACATTAGCTGCATTGTTAGCTACCTCATACTTGCCATATTTTACGACTTAGAATGCATGAAAAAAAAATGTGTTCTTGTCTCACAGGGATTGTGAATGATAGGCAAAATTCCTCAAAAGTGCATTTCCAAGTCTGGATTAAAAAGTGTTATTTTTCCTTTTTAGGAAAGGTTGTGACACTCTGCAACGGGCGCTCAACTTCTCGTGTGTGACGGAGGATGACATCCACGCGTGCATTTGGGACTCGCTTCTTCTGGCCCTCAAAGACACAATAAACGCCGGAAACGTAAAGACGCCGTGCGGCGACCAACTGCTGGAGATGGTCGCAGCCAAAGTGTCGAAGACGGTGAACAAGGCGCTGTCCGACATCTCCTTGAAGCCCAACTCTTTCACGTACCCGGACGTGCCTCACCAAGTGTCGGAGATCGGAGATATAGCGCTACAGACAATCTCAGTGTTGAGGAACTGCTTAGAGAACATGAGGACGGCCGGCGGCGCCGCAGGGGAGGACGTGCGCGCCGACAGCGACTCGTCGGAGGAGAAAATCAACGGCTTGGTGGCGCCTCTGCCCACGCCGGTGCTCAACACCCGGGCGGAAAAGAAACTCCGCGCCCGCACTCCCGCCGACGGCTGCGCCAAAACGGAAAAGGGTTATTGTCGCCACACGTCCGTGGGAACATGGACGAAGAAAGAAAACACCTTTTTCACCGTGTTGTTGTGGAAGCTGACGGACCATATCGCCCACTCCAACTCCAAGTCGGTGCTGGAGATGGACATCGACTGGATGCTGGCGCATCTCATGAGCGCGGTAGTAGAGACGCGCCCCAACCTCCTGATGAATGTCGGCGACTTCCACGTCCACATCTACAAGGACCTCTGTGAGGAATTTGGATCTAAGGAGCGCCTGTATTTCTCCATGGCCCGCTGTCAGGCCGCCTTTGTGGAAGCTCTCGCTCGGGCACTCAGGCATCATCTCCAGGCGCCCAAAAAGACAGACTTTTTCACCAAGGTTAGGGCCTTTTTCAAGAAGAAGACTGCAAAAGTGTCTCTGGCCTATGAGCAAAGACAGATGTGGCTGCAGGCCTCCACGGGCACCAAGAAGCTCTGACTCTGAAGAAGCCTTTCTGACTTCCTGCGAGGAAACCATAACGACAGATGTTTTTCAGTGCATCCTGACGAGACGTCGCTTTATTGGTTCGGCAGCTGAGATTCCTCACAATCAGTGTTGCCCGAGTGCAGGTTGGTGAATGATGCAACCTGCTACCTCTGGCCATGGAGCGCTCAAAGGCTCCCTGACCCAGTATGGGTGTGTGGATGCTCCCTGACCCAGTACGGGTGTGTGGATATTCCCTACCCCAGTACGGGTGTGCGGATGCCACCTGCCCCAGTACGGGTGTGCGGATGCAGGGCATTGCCGCGGGTTCACAGCCAAGCACAAGAGTTGCGCTGTCACAGCTCAGTCCAGTCCATTTGTTTACTACCTTATTGGAGCGTGGTACTCTCACTTTATATACAGAAACACACAAACACACACACACACACACGGCGGCCAAGCCTTTTCACAAACGCCGCGGCTAAATCCGTCTCATTCCACCTCGTCGTCCAGTACCCGTGAGCGTCCTTGTAACCGCGTGACGACGGCACTGTGAGTCGGTGCATTGGTGAAAACGGTCCCCACAAACCAGGGCGTTCCTCTCAGAATGTGGCGGATGACCGTGCAGGGGCCCGACGTCTCGATGCAGAATCCGGAATGCAGGGGTTCCTCTTCCTCCTTCCCCGTGTGTGCTGTGCTCGGACTAACCGGAGATGCAAAGAACTGTTGGGAAACGAGAAAGATAGCAAATTACGATGGAGGCTGAAATAAACTTGACTGATGAACACAATATGTTTGTTTCTCTCATAACTAGGGATGGCCACCAAATTCTGTACTTTTACAGGCACCGACCGAATTCTGTCGGTCCTATCGGGTATTGATTAACGTAAAATCAAACAGTGCCATGTTTCGATACCTTTATTGCAGACTGTGTGTTCCATTTGTACTGCGTAGTCCGAATTTAAACTGGAACGCTCCTGCAGGTCGGATTTGCAACTCGGAAAGTCAGCGCTTTCTCAAAGATGGCTGCTCTGGATGTAAACAATATAATTTTATATAATATCTGTTATAAGCACTTCTGATTTGTTTTTTTCGCACAAAATCAGCCACATTAGATAGATAGATAGATAGATAGATAGATAGTTCTTTATTTATTCTTTCAGGAGAGTTCCTTCAGGAAAATTAAAATTCCAGCAGCAGTGTACAGAGTTGAGATCAATTTAAAAAGTAAAAAGTAAAGTAAATAATGGGGGTATAGATGGAAAAAAAGAGAGAAATATTACTATAAGAATAAAAATAAAAAGCAGCAATGGGAATAAAAATGTAACAGTAAAATAAGAATATAACAAGAGAAACTAGGCAGTAGTGACCATGTTATGAAAAAGTATTGCAGTTGTTTTGCATCCCCTGTCATCCTAGTACCCCCCACCCACCTCCCCAGAGATGAGTTGTAAAGTTTAATGACGTGTAGGACAAAGGAGTTTTTGAGTCTATTAGTCCTGCACTTGGGATGAAGCAGTCTAGCACTGAACAGGCTCCTCTAGCTACTGAAAACGCTATGCAGAGGATGTTCACTAATTTGTCCACAGTCCTCTTCTCTGCCACCGTCACCAGTGAGTCCAGTTTCATTCTGATTGTAAAACCGGCCCGCCTGATCAGTTTCTCCAGTCTGAATATGCTAACCTTACTATAGTGTAAGCCGCTGTTTCTTAACCATGTTGGACCGGGAGTGGCTCCTAGGGGGCTGCTGAAAAATATTTGGTTCTCAGATATGGTCCTTGCGGGCCGCAGCGGTACTTAGTTGTAATACACTTTTTCACCACTTGTGGCAGTAATTACAACAAAACGAAAAGAAATCAGGAGTTTTAAAGTCAAATTTTAAGCGCAAAAATTATGACTAAATTTGTGAAGTTGTATTTTTATTTGCACTGACATTAAAGAGACATTATTTATCATTGATTTAGTTAGAATTTATTTGTTTTAGCGCTGGGTAATTGTATGTAAATGTATTTTTCATCAGTTTTTAAGAGCACCTACTTTTAGTTTCATGGTACATTGATTTATATCATTTGCAAAGATTTATTCTGTAAAACTGTAAGTATGTTATATTATTAAACACAATTACAAATCAAAAGTAAGATAACAAATACACGGTGGCAGAGGGGTTAGTGCGTCTGCCTCACAATACAAACATCCTGAGTAGTCGGGGTTCAATCCTGGGCTCGGGATCTTTCTGTGTGGAGTTTGCATGTTCTCCCCGTGAATGCGTGGGTTCCCTCCGGGTACTCCTGCTTCCTCCCACCTCCAAAGACATGCACCTGGGGATAGGTTGATTGGCAACACTAAATGGGCCCTAGTGTGTGAATGTGAGTGTGAATGTTGTCTGTCTATCTGTGTTGGCCGTGCGATGAAGTGGCGACTTGTCCAGGGTGTACGCCGCCTTCCGCCCGATTGTAACTGAGATAGGCACCAGCACCCCCCGTGACCCCAAAGGGAATAAGCGGTAGGAAATGGATGGATGGATGGATAACAAATACAGTGTTAATATTTGAGTGGGCCCCAAAACCCTACTTCGTGGAAAAGTTGGGCGCCTAGGTCAAAAATATTAAGAACCTCTAGCGTAAACAACATTTATTTCATGTGTTATATAAGTTCTACATCGCTAGCAATAGCATCTGTAATTCCCCTTCATCCACCGTGTTTGGAGGTTGCAGAAAGTGTGCATATTTTCCCAAAGGTTGTTGATATTCAGACAAGGCAAGCACAAGAATAGCTTTTGTGGATGTGGCCATCCTAACTGGAATGCTCACAACTCGGCTGTGACGTCATTATCAGCTCAGACTTTTAACGCCCAAGGTAAAGGGAACGAATCCTAGACGATTTTAACATCTCCAAAATTGGTACTGGATAACAGACTTTGCACAAGTAAACATGCTGCAGGACTGCTTGTATCAAAGCGCTTATATTGACAATTTCACATGCAAGCGGATAACACCCGATATTAAGACTTTTTCGAACCGATATCAGATTGAGACATACTGAAATGCAAGACCAGGGCTCTAATATTTTAAATAATAAAAATAAAAACAGAACTCACAGCTTCTCCTGTTGTCGGGTCGATAAAGTCCGCCCAGTAGCCTGCGGTCCACAGCGCGAAACACATTTCCTTTGCGCCGCTCACAAACTACAAAGGATGAAGAAGCACAGCGAGCGTCACTTCACGCCTCTTGGGATCAAAACACAGACATCAAAAACACAGAGGAACCTCAAACTTGTAAACGCTACGCTGTTGCTGACATACTGACCGTGCTAAAAGAAGTCGTTTAGGAAATGGTTCACCTGTGTGAAGCTGGCTTACCTTGTCCTTGCAAACCACAAAATATCATTGCTGTTCAATCTTTAACATAATTTTTTTTCAGTTTGTGCCGTTTTAATTCATTACAAAAATACATTTTCTGATCACCAGTCCTTCCAGGATTTAGCAGGATTTCTTTTATGATTGTTGCAGCCTAAAAAAGGCCTGAACTTGTGGCCGCCTGTTCAGAAAGTTGTGACAAAAGTTTATGTTGTGAGGCTTAGTTTTTCTTCGATAAAATTGTCTCAACTTGTGATTTTATAAATGTTCTGTTCTAAGTGCTACTTGTAACCTTAACCTAAAAAAGCACAGGATTCCAACAAAGAAATGGAACTTAAAATAGACAATGTTTTACTCGTTTTACACCGCAGACTTAAAAGATCATTGTCAAATTACTGTATTGTTAAAAATAATTATAAGTAATAGTAATAATTAAATGTAATTACAGAAACACCACCAACATTTTCCTTATTGTCAGGTGCCTGCTCTGCCGCTCACAAGTTGCAGAAATTATCGGTGTATTCTTTACACTTAAAAAGTGATTTATTTTCCAAAACATTTACTCCCGCACATTAAGAGTATTTGTGAACGGTTAAGAGTGATATAGCGCGGTAATTTTTGTTGGTAAATGAGAGATTAACATTAGACTTCAACATCTCTATCATGCAAATACTGCTTCTTTTGCTAGGCCAGCATTGCAAATGACAATCTGTTCTTAATTACCTTACCCTGGGATCAGGGGTCGGATACCCGCGGCTCTTTAGCACCGCCCGAGTGGCTCCCTGGAGCTTTTTCAAAAATGTATAAAAATGGGAAAAGATGAGGGGAAAAAAAATATAGTTTTTGTTTTAATATGATTTCTGTAGGACAACAAACATGACATTAACCTTCCTAATTGTTAGAAATTCCACTGTTTGAACATGCTTCACTGATGAGAGTATTTGGCAAGCACCGTTTTGTCCTACTAATTTTGGCGGTCCTTGAACTCACCATAGCTTGTTTAAATGTACAACTTTCTCTGACGCTGCCACAGAAAGACGTGTTTTATGCCACTCCTTTGTCTCATTTTGTCCACTAAACTATTCAAGCTGTGCGTGAATGCATGAAGGTGAACTTTGTGGAAATTGCGGCCATTCGACAAAGTTACAACACCACACATTTTTAGTCATTGGAATCTGCTTGATGGATTCGTGGTTTGGTTAATTCTCCCCAAACATTTGTCAAATGTTTGCGCGGTCACACATCCGTGGTACTATGGTTTCAATCGCTGAGTTTCCATTGCAATTTGTCTCAAAATAAAAGCAAATTTCTAAAATTTTGACAAACTACATTGGCGACTTGTGTTTCCATTTAAGGGAGTGAGCAGTAATTCTCGTAAAATCTCATCCTGCAAAACTCAACTTTAAGGAAGGTATTGCAGACACCGCTGACATCATGTCACTAGATGATGAAGGCAGCGGGTGATCGCTCAAAGGCAACGTACTTACGGCCCCCATTGACATTGTTGGGTCATGTGGGTCTCTGCGAGCCTGCGGATCGGCCTCTGTTTCTGGAAAGGGACTAGCCAGACGGCCCGTTGCGATGGTGCAGCGTCGACTCTCTCGTCATCATTTGGGATGTACGCATCTGTTATGATTTCCCTTCCTGGTTCCATGACCCGCCCTATCTTGCCTCTGATTGGCCTGTCGGTAATGTTTTGCCCTAATCCTAACCAATCGTGACTCATCGTAGAAAACCAACCAACCAATCATGGATGTTTTTATACGTAAACCAACCAAGCATCATTGAAGTTTCCCGTATATTTTGTCCCCTGCACGTGGAGTTGCTTTGCTATGTAGCTTCGATTTTTAAAGGCCTACTGAAACCCACTACTACCGAACATGCAGTCTGATAGTTTATACATCAATGATGAAATATTAACAGTGAAACACATGCCAATACGGCCAGTTTAGTTTACTAAATTACAATTTTGAATTTCCCGCGCAGTTTCCTGTTGAAAACGTTGCGGAATGATGACGTGTGTTTGTGACGTTATTGGTTGGAGGGGACATTTTAGCCCAGCACCACACAAGGCTAAAAGTAATCTCTTTTCATCGCATAATTACACAGTATTTTGGACATCTGTGTTGCTGAATCTTTTGCAATTTGTTCAATTAGTAGTGGAGAAGTCAAAGTAGAAAGGTGGAGGTGGGAAGCTTTTAGCCTTTAACCACGCAAACACACGGTGTTTCCTTGTTTAAAATTTCCGGAGGTGAAGCTTTATTATGAATCAGAGCGGTCAAGCGAACATTGATCCCGACTACATGTCGACCGGCAGTTTTCGGTGAGAAAAGTGTGAAAATAAGTCGCCTCTTACCGGAAATCAGCGGAGCTTCTCTTGTGCTGCAGCTGATCGTGACTTCCCTCAGAGACTGGCGTCAACACACCCCTCCGACTATCAGATACTAATTAACTCACTAAAACACTAGTAACACAATAGAAAGATTAGGGATTTCCCAGAATCATCCTAGTAAATATGTCTAAAAACATCTGAATCGCTCCCAATGCAATCGCCTTTTTTTTTCTTTCTAATCCGTCACTCAAAATTTCCCCATCCACGAATCTTTCATCCTCGCTCAAATTAATGGTGAAATTATCGCTTTCTCGGTCCGAATAGCTCTTGCTGCTGGAGGCTCACATTATAAACAATGTGAGGAGCTCCACAACCCGTGACGTCACGCGAGCATCGTCTGCTACTTCCAGTAAAGGCAAGGCTTTTTTATTAGCGACCAAAAGTTGCGAACTTTATCGTGGATGTTCACTACTAAATCCTTTCAGCAAAAATATGGCAATATCGCGAAATGATCAAGTATGACACATAGAATGGACCTGCTATCCCCGTTTAAATAAGAAAATATCATTTCAGTAGGCCTTTAAGTTAATCTTTAATGGACAACCGCATATTTTACCACTGGATTATCAAAAACCGTACTCATTACAGGAAAACTATAATAGTTGGTAGGTATGGCAAAGAGACGGATCAAGATTTTAACACACATTGTAGGTCATAAAAAACTAAGAAAAACATAATTTCCCCCCCCCAGATATAAAAAAAGATGGATTTGTGACTATAGACAGAAAAATCACATACCTGCAGGTCTTTCAAAATACGGGTGTTTCCATTACTAGTTTTTCTTATTGCGATATTTAGGTTTTGCGCATTTCTCGGGGTAATGGAAACGCAGCTAATGTTATTACAGCTTCTTTTGAGTGAACAATAAAATGGTAAAGACATTAATTAAGCTTTAACAGCACAAACAAAAGGCAGTGGTATTTTTCAAATTTACAAAGACAAGGCGGCAACATTTTTTAACAATTAAACACTCCAACACGCTGTAATGACCGTCGATAAAGGCTTTATGTGAAGGTGAAATAAGAAATTAAGCTGTGTTAAAAGTAACACATACAAAACACGACTAATTTATATAAGTGAGTAATTTATTATTCTTATAGCCAGACCTGTGTGTTTACTTCCGTACCAGACGGTTTCAGCTGTAGCTGTTGCTTTCCTCAGAGGTTGTCACTGCAGATAGCGCTGTCAGCCTGCTACTACAAGCAGGAGGACAGCGCCAAAAACTGTTTAAATCAGCTGACCAGACACGTCACAGCAACATCATCTGAAAACCTCTGAGGAAGGCAACAGTTGTAGCGGAAAGTAAACACAGGTCTGGCTGTAAGAAAAATAAATTGCATTATTTTTGAAGACCTAATGAACCTTTTTGGATTACTGTTTAAGTGAGTGTTACTGTTTCTTCACATAACTTCTCCCTTCAATTAAAAAGTTAGATCAACCTTTGAGGTTCCACTGCACACTCCCAAGACTCACTCTACTGAGCAACTGCTCTCTGTCTGGCTCCGCCTCCTCCAACAGACCGCTCCTCTGCGAGACCGTCACGACTGTGATGGAAGTGTTGGGTGCCGTCGGGAACAACAGCTCCAGATCTGTCCGTCACACGCATGTTTGAGAGTTAGTTTCACGTAGAAGCACTGCCAGTTGGGATAAAGAAGGTACAGGTACAACTCCAAAACTCTGCTCACCTTTTCTTAGCAGCTCCGGGCAGGAATTTATGGAACAGTCTGTGTCTGTTTGATGAAAATACTGCTCAGCTTTGTGAACCCGCTTGGATATGGGCCCCAGCTTCCCCTGAGAAACAGCACATGCAAACCCAGGTTTAAATGCACGTGTCCGATATGAACACGGGTTATTTTAAAATCTAGCCACTTGAGAACATTTGAGTACAGCAAACTATAATGAAGGCCTAGGGCAGGGGTAGAGAACCGATGGCTCTAGAGCCAGATGTGGCTCTTTTGATGACTGCATCTGGCTCTCAGATAAATCTTGGCTGACATTGCTTAACACGATAAGTAATGAATAATTCCGCTGGTAATCACAATGTTAAATATAACGTTCAAAATATGAAACATTCTAATGCAATTTTAATCCATCCATCCATTTCTACCGCACCTGTTCAAGAAATAACAATGTTATTAAAAATAATTAGACTTATTATACCCTAAAAATGTTGGTTTTACTTTAAAAATGCACGCATTTAGTTGTATTCAGTGTTAAAAAATATGATATGGCTCTCACGGAAATACATTTTTAAAATATTTGGCTTTCATGGCTCTCTCAGCCAAAAAGGTTCCCGACCCATTAACACGATAAGTAATGAATAATTCCGCTGGTAATCACGATGTTAAAAATAACGTTCAAAATATGAAACATTCTCATGCATTTTAATCCATCCATCCGTTTTTTACCGCACCTGTTCAAGAAATAACAATGTTATTAAAAATAATTACTCATTTTACTCAAAAAATGTTGGTTTTACTTAAAAAATGCACGCATTTAGTTGTATTCAGTGTTAAAAAATATGATATGGCTCTCACGGAAATACATTTTAAAATATTTGGCTTTCATGGCTCTCACAGCCAAAAAGGTTCCCGACCCCTGGCCTAGGGTGTCCAAACTTTTTCCACATAGGACCGCAAACTGAAAAATAAAGGCAAGCTTGGGCCATTTTGATATTTTTCATTTTTCAAAATCATTCGTGAAGAGTGAACTATATTTATATAGCGTTTTTTCTCTAGTGACTCAAAGCGCTTTACATCGTGAAACCCAATATCTAAGTTACATTTAAACCAGTGTGAGTGGCACTAGGAGCAGGTGGGTAAAGCGTCTTGCCCAAGGACACAACGGCAGTGACCCGGATGGTGGGAGCGGGGATCGAACCTGAAACCCTCAAGTTGCTGGCACGGCCACTCTACCAACTGAGCTATACCGCCCCTAATGGTATGTTACTGCTCCCCTCATTTAAGTGGTTAAGTGTTAAAGGCCCCAGTGGCCCAAAAGGCTCTCAGTCATTTAAGTGTTGACAATAAATAACATATACGTTTTTTTTCTTTGTTTTATGCCCCCTTTCCTCCCCAAAGAAAACTTTTTTTTCACGGCAGAAACACACAATATGCAATATTTTCCCCAAAACATTTCACAAAATAGAATACTTGATGTGAATTAATTGAAGCTTTGTATAGGTAAATAATTTATAACAACATTGATTTTGCTTCATTATTATTTTTTGATCGATGAAAGTTTAAAAATAAATTGGCTTGATCCCAAGGGCCACTCTTCCACTCATAAAAGTGTAAAAATAAATCATATATAAACATATATTATTTTTATATTAACCAACTAAATCTCTATTTTCACCAAGTACCACCTCAGAAAAGACTCCGCAAGTACCACCATAATGACAAACATGAAAATACAGTAGCGTAATAGGCCTTGGCATTCATTCAAGGTTTTATTTAACAAAATAATTTTTGACCACTGTAACACTGCACACAGTTTGAACGGTAACAGTGTGTGGGTATTTAATTAATTGATTATTTGGCATACCATTATGAAGACCGCGTGCTACAGTTTGAGAATCACTGCTCTAGATCAACTTCTGATTATCCATCGATTCTAAGGTTTTATTATTTTTTGCGCAAAGACAATTTTAAACTATAACACTGCTTGCATGGCAGTTGTTAGTGTCAATATTGCAACATTTTCTTGTTGCATTACACCTCTTTGCTTTGTAATTCCAATTTTTATAGGTTTTTTTGGGTAAATTTTTTATAATGGGCAGCTAAAGAATTAGCTGCGGGACGCAAATGGCACCCGGGCCACACTTTGAACACCAATGCCATAGCTCAAAGGGCTATTTGACAGGTGCTCCTTAAGCTCAGTTAAAACTTGGGGGAGATTAAAATTTTTGCAGAACATCTCAAAAACACTAGAGTGCTCCTGTTGTATATCGCGGTCCTTCACCCCCTGGTGCTTCAAATATTGTGGCACATTGCAGAGTCTTTTGAATTTAAAGTAGTGTTAAATTAAGTCTTATAAATGGGTCAAATGAGAGGACTGTAATTTGCAGCAAACATTTGAATGATGAAAAAAATGTAATGCGATCCCGGCATTCAGGAGCACCCACGATGGGAGATGGGAGTCAGATCCTGCGGGAAAATGGAGAAAGAAGAGCAGACCCGGCGCTCACAAACGAGAAATAAAGAAATTAAGAGGCTAGCATTCTATTTTGTGTCCTCTTTTACTGATGCTTTCTTCATGATGCTTAAAGGCCTACTGAAACCCACTACTACCGACCACGCAGTCTGATAGTTTATATATCCATCCATCCATTTTCTACCGCTTATTCCCTTTTGGGGTCGCGGGGGGCGCTAGTGCCTATCTCAGATACAATCGGGCGGAAGGCGGGGTGCACCCTGGACAAGTCGCCAACTCATTTATATATCAATGATGAAATATTAACATTGCAACACATGCCAATACGGCTTTTTTAGTTTACTAAATTGCAATTTTAAATTTCCCGCGAGTTTCTTGTTGAAAACGTCACGGAATGATGAAGCGTACGCGTGACGTCACAGACTGTAAGGAAATACTAGCGGTGCACCACTAGCGGCTAAAAGTCGCCTGCTTTAATGGCGTAATTACACAGTATTTTGGACATCTGTGTTGCTGAATCTTCTGCAATTTGTTCGTTTAATAATGGAGACTATAATGAACAATATTGTTGGTGGAAAGCGGTGGATTGCAGCTGTCTTTGGCACCGAGACACAGCCGGTGTTTCTTTGTTTGTTGTGAAGCTTTAACACAGAGCGGTCAAGCGAACATGTTTCTCTACGTCAACCAGCATGTTTTTGGATGGGGAAATTGTGATATATATCTTACTGAAGACATCAGTGGATTATTCGTCGTCCTGCAGCAGCTGTGAGCTTGGCTCCTCGGCTTCTCTCTGAGACACTGCGTGTTCACCGCAGCCATCCGACCTCGAGGTATCTTTTTACAATCTTTAAAATCTCACTAAAACACTATTAAAACAATAGGCAGATAAGGGATCTTCCAAAATTATCCTAGTAAATGTGTCTAATTACATCTGAAACACTCACACTGCCGTCGCCCGGAGCAGTTGCTTTTTTTTCCTAGTCCTTCGCTATCAATATCCTAATTCACAAATTTTCATCCTCGCTCAAATTAATGGGGAAATTGTCGCTTTCTCGGTCCGAATTGCTCTTACTGCTGGTGGCTCCCATTAAAAACAATGCGAATATGTGTGGAGCCCTGCAACTCGTGACGTCACGTGCACATACTTCCGGTATATGCAGGGCTTTTCTATTAGAGACCAAAAGTTGCGAACTTTATCGTCGTCGTTCTCTACTAAATCCTTCCAACAAAAATATGGCAATATCACGAAATGATGAAGTATAACACTTAGAATGGACCTGCTATCCCCGTTTAAATAAGAAAATCTCATTTCAGTAGGCCTTTAATGACACACAGGCTATGGTGTCTATGGAAGAAAACATGGAAGAGAAAGTTGCGATTCTTATATATTATATTTTTGCTAATGTAAACTCTCGCAGTTTGGAAGTTATCATGGACCAGAGCAACAAAACCATGCAATCAACAAGGGACTACCATGCAAGCAACGAGGGACGATTGCAGAAGAAAACTTAGATCAGGGGCAGATCCTGGCATTGACATTTTAACCAAACGAATTACGAATTCCTGTTATGGAATTTCCCACAACAGGGCTATTTTTTCCTTAAAAATGTAACGCTGGAAAAAAAACAACCTCAAAATAAAATTAATACTGAAAGGAGACGTGTGGACCTCGGTGGAAATGCTGGCCCCTGAACAATCTGGTTAAATAGCCCTGTCTTAGACTGATAACATTCTCACCTGAAACTCATTGACAAACTGGGCCAGAACAAACTGGTGTCTCTCGGCACTGCACGGTGCCGTCAGTACATCCGGCACCACTCTGTTCGCCGTAGATTTCTTCTTCTCTTCCACGCCTTCCAGGTGGCTGTCGAAGCCCACATTACCTGGCAGCTGGAAGCGCTGGTCCTGAGGTCCGAAAGGTCCCATGTTCTCATCAGGCCACACAGTCCTGGGGCCTACAGGACATACGTGTTATTAGCAGTTATTGACACAAAACTTTGCCATGTTCTTTTTCCGCGGCGAGTACAATCCTCACCTGAGTCCGCATGGGACACAGCTATGTACGGTTCATCGGGGTTTGCAGTGGAGAAGGTTCTGACTCTGCAGACCTCCATGGCGGCTAACATCTGCCGACCAATTGTTTGAGAACGGACCAGCCGGCCTCCACCACACAACACCTTCAGGGTAGAAAAAGCATGATTTAAAAAAAAGTATTACCTGATCCATAAAAAAATGTGTTATGCATTTTTACTGCTGATTCTTTTAAATGGTTCAATGCAAAGTTACAGATGCTGTCACATTCCCTATGCGCAAGTCTAATAAAAGTTGAAGTACCAATGATTGTCACACACACACACTAGGTGTGGCAAAATTAATATCTATTTTTAGTGATTTAACCCCTAATTCAAACCCTGGATGCTAAATGCTAAGCAGGGAGGCAATGGGTCCTATTTTTATAGTCTTTGGTATGACTCGGCCGGGGTTTGAACTGACAACCTACCGATCTCAGGGCAGACACTCTAACCTCTAGGCCACTGAGTAGGTTCCTAGTTAGGTAATCTAATTCCTGTAAAAGTAGAAGTGGAAAAAAATCAATTTTTAAATAAATCGCGATTCTTACTTGTAACAATTCCTAATCGGTTAAAAAATATATATGTACATATATATATATATATATATATATATATATATATATATATATATATAAAATCAGTGGATTATGGGACCTCCTCCTGTAGCTGTCAAAAACGCAGCTGTGATCTTGGCTCCTCGGCTTCTCTCAGAGACACCGCAGCCATCCGACTTTCAGGTATGACTTTAGAACCTCACCAAAATACTATTAACACAATAAGCAGATAAGGGATTTTCCAGAATTATCCTAGTAAATGTGTCTAATTACATCTGAAACGCTCCCACTGCCGCCGCCCAGAGCCGCCGTTTTTTTTTTTTTTTTTTGTGCTTCATTGTATCTTTTCTCATCCACGAATCTTTCATCCTAACTCAAATTAATGGGGAAATCGTCGCTTTCTCGGTCCGAATAGCTCTTGCTGCTGGAGGCTATCATTGTAAACAATGTGAGGATGTGAGGAGCTCCGCAACCCGTGACGTCACACGCACATCACATCGTCTGCTACTTCCGGTAAAGGCAAGGCTTTTTTATTAGCGACCAAAAGTTGCGAACTTTATCGTCGATGTTCTCTACTAAATCCTTTCAGAAAAAATATGGCAATGTCGCAGAATGATCAAGTATGACACATAGAATGGACCTGCTATCCCTGTTTAAATAAAAAAAATCTCATTTCAGTAGCCCTTTAAAAGTCCATAACTTTGGTAATATTCATCCCAGGAAAATGACAGTTATATCACTGGAATCGTCTTTCCAAGACATGTCTGATAATACTGGTTTTATGTGAATTGATTACTTTGAAAAGCTACAAACTTACCTACAAGTTGTAGTTCCTTTTAGAAAACAAAAACCACACTATACAGTGGGGCAAAAAAGTATTCAGTCAGCCAGCGATTGTGCAAGTTCTCCCACTTAAAATGATGACAAAATGTATCCATTTTGGTATAAACTCAACTCGTCGTGTTTGGAGGAAGAAGAATACTGAGTCGCATCCCAAGAACACCATACCTACTGTGAAGCATGGGGTTGGAAACATCATGCTTTGGGGCTGTTTTTCTGCTAAGGGGACAGGACGATTGATCCGTGTTAAGGAAATAATGAATGGGGCCATGTATCGTGAGATTTTGAGCCAAAACCTCCGTTCATCAGGGGGAGCTTTGAATGGTTGACCAAATACTTATTTTCCACCATAATTTACAAATAAATTCATTAAAATTCCTACAATTTGAATTCCTGGATTTTTTCTTCACATTCTGTCTCTCACAGTTGAAGTGTACCTATGATGAAAATTACAGACCTCTGTCATCATTTTAAGTGGGAGAACTTGCACAATCGGGGGCTGACAATACTTTTTTGCCCCCTGTATGTATTTACTTGGCAGACGAAACATTAATTTTGTGTTGGCTTTTGTGTGTGTGTTCAAGTATGTCTACCATTTTCATTTGTGAACGTTTAAGAATGTTTTTTTTATTATTTAACAAAGCCTAGAGTCGGCCCCGGTCACTTGTTAGCGAAGCAGACGCTAGAAATGTAACTTACTGTGCTGGGCATCACTGATAATCCACCTTTAGCTTTTTCTTTACACCGTCACACCTGTTGGCAAACACAAATAAAAGATAGCAGATGTTTAACGAAGTGAAAGTTGAAGCTAGCCGCACATGCTAGCTAAAGCTGCCGTAGCGCACAATAGCTGACGTAATGTTGTGATTACGTCTCAACCTGACGACGCTTCGAATAAAATAGGACAAAAAAAACAATTTTAAGTTAACAACAGTGAAAAAAACTGCGACGGGTGCATACATGATCGCTGTGTTTGTTTTAAGGAGAGATAAGGTCAATCAGCTGATCTGGTTTTGACACCTTCCCGTTTGAGTCTTTAATTTCACAACGCAAAACAGTAAAACACTTTGTCGGCTAAACAAAACTACATTATGTGGAACACATTATAATTCTTGGACTGAATTACACCGTCAAGTACAAATTGTTCTTACCTACTGAAGTTGCACGTCAGCCGATCTTCGCATAACAACGGGAAGCGATTCAGGACATTTCGCGCATGCGCTTACATCCTCGCATAACGACCATAAGCGATTCGGGACATTTCGCGCATGCGCTCTTTGAGCCGCGCGAGCCTCCTTAAAAAGCCCGCCACTAGATGGCAGCAAAATCAAACTTGAAATTTTCACTTTCCTGACGTTTTACCAGTATTATTTACATCAGGGGTCTCAAACTCAATTTACCTGGGGGCCACTGGACGCAGAGTCTAGGTGAGGCTGGGCTGCAAGAAAAGATTTCTTAAAAAAAATGTTGCATACTCCTCAGCATACTTGCCAACCTTGAAACCTCCAATTTCGGCAGGTGGGGTGCGTGGCCGGGGGGAGGAGTATATTTACAGCATCCATCCATTACTACCGCTTATTCCCTTTGGGGTCGCTGGTGCCTATCTCAGCTACAATCGGGCGGAAGACGGGGTAGACCCTGGACAAGTCGCCACCTCATCGCAGTATGTGTAGAAATCTTTATTTGTAAGTGAATCACTTGTTTATTTTTCAACAAGTTTTTAGTTATTTTTACATATTTTTTTCCAAATAGTTCAAGAAAGACCACAACAAATGAGCAATATTTTGCACTGTTATACAATTTAATGAATCAGAAACTGATGACATAGTGCTGTATTTTACTTCTTTATCTTTTTTTTTTTCAACCAAAAATGATTTGCTCTGATTAGGGGGTACTTGAATTAAAAAAAAATGTTCACACGGGCTCCTCTCTGAGCTGCTACCTTACCGTGGTAGAGGAGTTTGCGTGTCCCAATGATCCTAGGAGCTATGTTGTCTGGGGGTTTTCATGCCCCCTGGTAGGGTCTCCCAAGACAAACAGGTCCTAGGTGAGTGATCAGACAAAGAGCAGCTCAAAGACTTCTATGGAATTACAACGAAATGAACCCAGATTTCCCTCGCCCGGACGTGGGTCACCGGGGCCCCGCTCTGGAGCCAGGCCCGGAGTTGGGGCACGATGGCGAGCGCCTGGTGGTCGGGCCTGTTCCCATGGGGCCCGGCCGGGCACAGCCCGAAGAGGCAACGTGGGTCATCCCTCCAATGGGCTCACCACTCATAGGAGGGGCCATAGAGGTCGGGTGCATTGTGAGCTGGGCGGCAGCCGAAGGCAGGGCACTTGGCGGTCCGATCCTCGGCTACAGAAGCTAGCTCTTGGGACGTGGAACGTCACCTCACTGGGGGGGAAGGAGCCTGAGCTAGTGCGCGAGGTAGAGAAGTTCCGGCTGGATATAGTCGGACTCACCTCGACGCACAGCAAGGGCTCTGGAACCAGTTCTCTCGAGAGGGACTGGACCCTCTTCCACTCTGGCGTTGCCGGCAGTGAGAGGCGACGGGCTGGGGTGGCAATTCTGGTTGCCCCCCGGCTCAAAGCCTGTACGTTTGAGTTCAACCCAGTGGACGAGAGGGTAGCTTCCCTTCGCCTTCGGGTGGGGGGACGGGTCCTGACTGTTGTTTGTGCTTACGCACCAAACAGCAGTTCAGAATACCCACCCTTTTTGGGTACACTCGAGGGAGTACTGGAAAGTGCTCCTCCGGGTGATTCCCTTGTCCTACTGGGAGACTTCAACGCTCATGTTGGCAACGACAGTGAAACCTGGAGAGGCGTGATTGGGAAGAATGGTCGCCCGGATCTAAACCCGAGTGGTGTTTTGTTATTGGACTTTTGTGCTCGTCACAGTTTGTCGATAACAAACACCATGTTCAAACATAAGGGTGTCCATATGTGCACTTGGCACCAGGACACCCTAGGCCGCGGTTCCATGATCGACTTTGTAGTTGTGTCATCGGATTTGCGGCCTCATGTTTTGGACACTCGGGTGAAGAGAGGGGCGGAGCTTTCTACCGATCACCACCTGGTGGTGAGTTGGCTGCGATGGTGGGGGAGGATGCCGGACAGACCTGGCAGGCCCAAGCGCATTGTGAGGGTCTGCTGGGAACGTCTGGCAGAGTCTCCTGTCAGAGAGAGTTTCAATTCACACCTCCGGGAGAACTTTGAACATGTCACGAGGGAGGTGCGGGACATTGAGTCCGAGTGGACCATGTTCCGAACCTCTATTGTCGAGGCGGCTGATTGGAGCTGTGGCCGCAAGGTTGTTGGTGCCTGTCGTGGCGGTAATCCCTGAACCCGTTGGTGGACACCAGCAGTGAGGGATGCCGTCAAGCTGAAGAAGGAGTCCTACCGGGTTCTTTTGGCTCATAGGACTCCGGAGGCAGTGGACGGGTACCGACGGGCCAAGCGGTGTGCAGCTTTAGCGGTCGCGGAGGCAAAAACTCGGACATGGGAAGAGTTCGGGGAAGCCATGGAAAACGACTTCCGGACGGCTTCGAAGCGATTCTGGACCACCATACGGCGCCTCAGGAAGGGGAAGCAGTGCACTATCAACACCGTGTATGGTGCGGATGGTGTTCTGCTGACTTCGACTGCGGATGTTGTGGATCGGTGGAGGGAATACTTCGAAGACCTCCTCAATCCCACCAACACGTCTTTCTTTGAGGAAGCGGTGCCTGGGGAATCTGTAGTGGACTCTCCTATTTCTGGGGCTGAGGTCGCTGAGGTAGTTAAAAAGCTCCTCGGCGGCAAGGCCCCGGGGGTGGATGAGATCCGCCCGGAGTTCCTTAAGGCTCTGGATGCTGTGGGGCTGTCTTGGTTGACAAGACTCTGCAGCATCGCGTGGACATCGGGGGCGGTACCTCTGGATTGGCAGACCGGGGTGGTGGTTCCTCTCTTTAAGAAGGGGGACCGGAGGGTGTGTTCCAACTATCGTGGGATCACACTCCTCAGCCTTCCCGGTAAGGTTTATTCAGGTGTACTGGAGAGGAGGCTTCGCCGGATAGTCGAACCTCGGATTCAGGAGGAACAGTGTGGTTTTCGTCCTGGTCGTGGAACTGTGGACCAGCTCTATACTCTCGGCAGGGTTCTTGAGGGTGCATGGGAGTTTGCCCAACCAGTCTACATGTGCTTTGTGGACTTGGAGAAGGCATTCGACCGTGTCCCTCGGGAAGTCCTGTGGGGAGTGCTCAGAGAGTATGGGGTATCGGAATGTCTTATTGTGGCGGTCCGCTCCCTGTATGATCAGTGTCAGAGCTTGGTCCGCATTGCTGGCAGTAAGTCGAACACGTTTCCAGTGAAGGTTGGACTCCGCCAAGGCTGTCCTTTGTCACCGATTCTGTTCATAACTTTTATGGACAGAATTTCTAGGCGCAGTCAAGGCGTTGAGGGGTTCCGGTTTGGTGGCCACGGGATTAGGTCTCTGCTTTTTGCAGATGATGTAGTCCTGATGGCTTCATCTGGCCGGGATCTTCAGCTCTCACTGGATCGGTTCGCAGCCGAGTGTGAAGCGACCGGAATGAGAATCAGCACCTCCAAGTCCGAGTCCATGGTTCTCGCCCGGAAAAGGGTGGAGTGCCATCTCCGGGTTGGGGAGGAGACCCTGCCCCAAGTGGAGGAGTTCAAGTACCTAGGAGTCTTGTTCACGAGTGGGGGAAGAGTGGATCGTGAGATCGACAGGCGGATCGGTGCGGCGTCTTCAGTAATGCGGACGTTGTATCGATCCGTTGTGGTGAAGAAGGAGCTGAGCCGGAAGGCAAAGCTCTCAATTTACCGGTCGATCTACGTTCCCATCCTCACCTATGGTCATGAGCTTTGGGTCATGACCGAAAGGATAAGATCACGGGTACAAGCGGCCGAAATGAGTTTCCTCCGCCGGGTGGCGGGGCTCTCCCTTAGAGATAGGGTGAGAAGCTCTGCCATCCGGGAGGAGCTCAACGTAAAGCCGCTGCTCCTCCACATCGAGAGGAGCCAGATGAGGTGGTTCGGGCATCTGGTCAGGATGCCACCCGAACGCCTCCCTAGGGATGTGTTTAGGGCACGTCCAGCTGGTAGGAGGCCACGGGGAAGACCCAGGACACGTTGGAAAGACTATGTCTCCCGGCTGGCCTGGGAACGCCTCGGGATCCCCCGGGAAGAGCTAGACGAAGTGGCTGGAGATAGGGAAGTCTGGGCTTCCCTGCTTAGGCTGCTGCCCCCGCGACCCGACCTCGGATAAGCGGAAGATGATGGATGGATGGATGGATGTTCATACGGGGTACATCTCTGAAAAAAAGGTTGAGAACCACAGCTCTTAAAGCCGTAGATGTTTATGTCACATATGCATGCACAGTAGATGGCAGTATTGTCCTGTTAAAGAGTGTCACGACATTGCTGTTTACGGCAGACAAACTGCTTTACGGTAGACGAAAACGTGACTGCTGTTGTTGTAAATGGTAAATGGGTTGTACTTGTATAGCGCTTTTACCCCTTTTTAAGGAGCTCAAAGCGCTTTGACAGTATTTCCACATTCACCCATTCACACACACAGATGTTATTGTCAAATACGCATGCACAGTAGATGGCAGTATTGTCCTGTTTAAGAGTGTTACAACATTGCTGTTTACGGCAGACGAACTGATTTACGATAGACAAAAACGTTACTGCTGTTGTTGTAAATGGTAAATGGGTTGTACTTCTATAGCGCTTTGACAGTATTTCCACATTCACCCATTCACACACACAGATGTTATTGTCACATATGCATGCACAGTAGATGGCAGTATTGTCCTGTTTAAGAGTGTCACAACATTGCTGTATACGGCAGACAAACTGTTTTACGATAGACAAAAACGGGACCACTGTTGTTGTAAATGGTAAATGGGTTGTACTTGTATAGCGCTTTTACCCATTTTAAGGAGCCCAAAGCGCTTTGACAGTATTTCCACATTCACCCATTCACACACACATTCACACACTGATGTTATTGTCACATATGCATGCACAGTAGATGGCAGTATTGTCCTGTTTAAGAGTGTCACAACATTGCTGTTTACGGCAGACAAACTGATTTACGATAGACAAAAACGTGACTGCTGTTGTTGTAAATGGGTTGTACTTGTATAGTGCTTTTACCCATTTTAAGGAGCCCAAAGCGCTTTGAAGGTATTTCCACATTCACCCATTCACATACACATTCACACACTGATGTTATTGTCACATATGCATGCACAGTGGATAGCAGTATTGTCCTGTTTAAGAGTGTCACAACATTGCTGTATACGGCAGACAAACTGCTTTACGGTAGACGAAAACGTGACTGCTGTTGTTGTGTGTTGTTACCGCGCTGGGAGGACGTTAATGAAACTGCCTAACAATAAATCCACATAAGAAACCAAGAACTCGCCCTCGATCATTCTACAGTTATAAAGTCATTGGGCAGACACACTATTTATATTGTGAGAAAGCGGACGTGAAAACAGGCTGTCGACACGTCATTTCGGTCTGCATGGACCTGGAGGGGGCGTGGCCTCCAGCTCCGCCTGAATTTTGGGAGATTTTCGGGAGAAAATTTCTCCCGGGAGGTTTTCGGGAGAGGCGCTGAATTTCGGGAGTCTCCCGGAAAATCCGGGAGGGTTGGCAAGTTTGCTCCTCTGCATGTCTAGTTGTATAGTGACGTTTCAAATTGTATTCCTTGTGCACCACAACTTTCTCCATGCAAATAAGACACGTTAGGGAGCCCCTGTCTCAACAAAGAAATATTGCATCCCACACTTTTCCTGGAATTGTCTTTGCTCATCACTAACCTTTCTCTTCACTGCAGGCTTTGAAAAAGACATGTTTGGGGTTGTGGAATATATTTGTATTTAGCCGACGCACGGAGAATAATGTTATTTCCGCAATGTGTGCCGTTCCGCTTTTCTTCCCTACAGCAACACGGCGGTCGGCGGATAATAGCCGGGAAAGTATCGGGATAGCGAGCGCAAAAAAGTGACGGCTCCCGGAACGTTATCTGGCATCATATAGAAATATATGTAGTGTTCATCGTGTGAGGCAATGCAAATTAAACAATAAAAAAACAAATAATGGTTTGAATTGGTCCAGATTATCGGGGACTCTTATTATTGACAGACAGGCGTCGCGGTGTGACTGCAGCCAGGCACGTAAGAAAACCCTCGTCTCCATGGCAATGTTTCTGTCGCTTTCACTCATTTGCCGCTTTTCCACTAATGCAGGGGTAGGCAACCCAGAACATTGAAAGAGACATTTTGGACCCAAATAACACAACGCTGTCAAGCGCCATTCATATAAAACTTGCGGACCGCACTAACATTAAACTTTCATATTAAGGTGGGGGTTGCAAAATAACACCGTCCGCGTGTCTGAGACCCCTGATTTACATTATTAGCTGGCAAAAACAAACACTTTTCTTAATTATTTTTGTTATTTTTTTAAGTATTCATACACATGACCCTCATCATAGATATGTTATTATTAAATGATTTGTTCTGAGGGCATTAATATAAGTGTTTATAACATTTTTCACCTCGGGGCCCAACTTCTTCACTAGTGATCTATCAATCAATCAATCAATCAATCAAAGTTTATTTATATAGCCGTGAATCACAAGTGTCTCAAAGGGCTGCACAAGCCACAACGATCCCACATCAGGGCAAGAAAAAACTCAACCCAATGGGATACAATTTAGTAATCTTACTCTTGATTTTAATCGTATTAAATAATTATATTTAACTCACTTACAATTAACACTCCTGTCAAATGTTATGAAACCATGTGTAATCACAAAGATTATTATCAAGGCTTAGGTCAAGCTGATTACAAACACATATACTAATCAAATATATTGTAGAAGGACTCATAAAAACTGACAAATGAATCAATTATGCAGTGCTAAAATAAATACATTTCAACTATACTATAATAATAAACATTAACAATACATGCTTCATCTAAAGTGCAAATGAAAATACAGCTTCACCTCTTAAGTCAGGGGTGTCAAACTCATTTAAAATCGCGGGCCACATGGAGAAAAATCTACTCCCAAGTGGGCTGGACTAGTAAAATCCCTCACGATAACTTAAAAATTGAGACAACATCAGATAGTTTTCTTATTCTGAAAATGTACAAATCATAATGTTGTTGGGGGTGTCTTACATTTACAAGTTGCGGTTAATAGTGTTTTATCTTTACTTGTCGTTAATTAGATTTTCTGAATAAATTAGTGTTAATTTTTAATCCATCAAGATAAAAAAAATTATAACAAAATCAAACTACAGTATGTTATTTATGTAGTTTGATCATTTTCCTCGACTGATGTACTAACATCATGTGGTGTATTTTGTACTTATATAGCATCGTCTACAAAGATACAATAATTGCTGTTGCGACATCCAGTGGACACATTTAGAACATTCAAAAATGTCAGGTAATTTTTTATACCTAGCAAACTCATCCCGCGGGCTGGATAAAACCTGTGTATTCTGTCCTAAACCGGCCGTCGAGCCGCATGTTTGGCGCCCCTGTCTTAAGTCATATAGCCTAGAGCAGTGGTTCTCAGTGATGTACCCCCTGTGAACATTTTTTTAAATTCAAGTACCCCCTAATCCGAACAAAGCATTTTTGGTTGAAAAAAAGAGATAAAGAAGTAGAATACAGCACTATGTCATCAGTTTGTGATTTATTAAATTGTATAACCGTGCAAAATATTGCTCATTTGTAGTGGTCTTTCTTGAACTATTTGGACAAAAAGATATAAAAATAACTAAAAACTTGTTGAAAAATAAACAAGTGATTCAATTATAAATAAAGATTTCTACACATAGAAGTAATCATCAACTTAAAGTGCCCTCTTTGGGGATTGTAATAGAGATCCATCTGGATTCATGAACTTAATTCTAAACATTTATTCACAAAAAAAGAAATCTTTAACATCAATATTTATGGAACATGTCCACAAAAAATCTAGCTGTCAACACTGAATATTGCATTGTTGCATTTTTTATTTCAGTTTATGAACTTACATTCATATTTTGTTGAAGTATTATTTAATACATATATTTATAAAGGATTTTTGAATTGTTGCTATTTTTAGAATATTAAAAAAAAATCTCACGTACCCCTTGGCATACCTTCAATACCCCCAGGTGTACGCGGACCCCTGTTTTAAAAAAAAAAAAAATTCTAAAAATAGCAACAATTAAAAAATCCTTTATGAATATATTTATTGAATAATAATTCAACAAAATATGAATGTAAATTCATAAACTGTGAAAAAAAATGCAACAATGCAATCAATATTCAGTGTTGACAGCTAGAATTTTTGTGGACATGTTCCATAAATATTGATGTTAAAGATTTCTTTTTTTGTGAAGAAATGTTTAGAATGTGATTATTTTTTCCTTTTTTTTCTTTGTCATGAGAAAGGGAGGTTTTTTGGGTTGGTGCACTAATTGTAAGTGTATCTTGTGTTTTTTATGTTGATTTAATAATTTTAAATAAATAAATAAATGAATAAAATAAAATAAATAAAAATTCTTTTGCGGCCCGGTATCAATCGAGCCGCGGCCCGGTGGTTGGGGACCACTGCCCTAGAGAACTTTCTTGATATTGTCATTACTGCCACAAGTGGTGGAAAAGGGTATTACAAGTGAGTACCGCTGCTGCCCATACAGACAGACCACAGATGAGAAACATGCGTTATTTGGCTGCCCTCTAGGAGGCGCTTGTGGCCCAACAATGATTACGAAACACAGAATTAATGAAGCCTGTCCTGCTTTTTAAAACTTGTTGCTGAATTAGTACTGTAATTATTTCACTCAAGAACCCTAAGACTTAATTTGAACGAGCTTGATTTGTCCTCTAATTAGTCAAAAAGGTACGACATGAGTGTGGTAAGATCAATATTTTTCATTTCCCTCTGTTTTTTACTATGATTTTTGTTGTTTTGTTCATATTGTGCCACATACACAGGATTTAAAATACATTTCATTTTGTTGGACACAAATATTAGGCTGACTAGAACAAGGAGAGGACAAAAGGACACAGTATGGGTTTATCAGGAGCAATATAACATTTGTGAAGTGAAGTGAATGATATTTATATAGCGCTTTTCTCTAGTGACTCAAAGCGCTTTTACATAGTGAAAATTTGTGCACTTTGAAAAATGTAATTTTGGCCTCCATACAAGGAGATGTCACTATTATTAAATGAGAGTGTCGTTTTACTGCTCCATAGACTAACTGAGCACCAAATCTGGCAATGACAGCTGTGAAAAAAAGTGTCCAAATGACAAAATATGTCTGGAGGAACTTGCACCTGACAGGGAGTCCAAAACGCTGCTAGCGCTATCAGAGCTGCTGAACTGTGCAATGTGGTTGGACGCCTTGGGCAAGCAGTGGCTAATGAGATGCTTATGCATCACGGGGCCTCTGGGGGTCTCGTTACAGACCAAGGGACTGCTGTAATGGATTTTTGAAATACCATTAAATCTATTGTTTGCTACCTGAAAGACACGTCCATGCATCAATGGGGGTCGTTGACATTCATACAAGTGGTAATCCTTGTAAGGATAATTACTGCTTTTACACGCTACGTATCACAAACACAAGCCAACAAAGCACTCTAAAAGCTTTCATTCTTAACAATAGAGGATGCAAATGGCAGTTTTTCTACCGACAATCAAACTTCGGTTTTTGTACGCCACACTTTTCGTATAGTTTATAACAGCAAAATGTAGGGTGTCTTGGTTAATGTACGCGGTACCTCGGTTTAGGAGTAAAATTGGTTCTGTGACAAAGATCGTAATCCAAAATACTCAAACAAATATTTTCAGTTGAATGTATCAACTGAATGAAATTCTCAGCGCCCAGAAAACAGCATCATTTTATCTTTTGACATGCATTTGAATAGAAAAACAAACTTCAAGATAACCAATATTGTAATACGATGTAGTACAAAGGACGGAAGATCTATGAGGTAATGTATTAATAATAATAACGTACAGAATTTACCATCTCCCTCAATCACACCCTTTGCAGCTTCTCCATACTTTCATGGATAAATGTGCGCAGTTTCGAAATTACTTCATGTCTTTGGTTGCTGTTATCATAGCTCTTATCGACGTTAGTTGTACAATACCACCACTAGATTACTATCCATCCATCCATTTACTACCGCTTATTCCCTTTTGGGGTCGCGGGGGGTGCTGGCGCCTATCTCAGCTACAATCGGGCGGAAGGCGGGGTACACCCTGGACAAGTCGCCACCTCATCGCAGGGCCAACACAGATAGACAACATTCACACTCACACCACTAGATTACTAACAATACATTACTTGAACAATATCACTACAATTACAATACTAAAAAGACAATACTTTTACAATATTACTACTACTGTTATGGTTTTACAGGGGAAGGTGACGGCAACAGACACTAGAGGGTGTATGTAACTCTATAGATCAGTGGTCCCCAACCTTTTTGTATCCGCGGACCGGTCAACGCTTAATAATTTGTCCCGCAGCCCGGGGGCGTTGTCCTTTTTTTTTTCTTTCTTTCTTCTTTGTCATGAAAAAGGGACGTTTTTGTCATGAAAAAGGGAGTTTTTTGTGGTTGGTGCACTATTTGTAAGTGTATATTGTGTTTTTTATGTTGATTTATTTAAAAAATAAATAAATAAATGTTTTTTTATAAACAATTCTTCTGCGGCCCAGTACCAATCGGGCCACGGACCCCGGTGGTTGGGGACCACTGCTATAGATGTTTAATATATAAACTATATATATAATAATCAAACAATAGAATATAAACTAAGGAAATGGAGTGTGAACAAGATCCAAAAGTGTATGTGGTGTGAGGCTATATGTGTGATTAGCTGAGGTGTGGGTTACCAAATGTTGTGGAGAGCGAAGTAACACGGAAGTCCGTAGGGCAGGAGCGAAGAGACAAGGTCCGTGTCCAAGCGGGGGAAGTCAAGGATTGAGGGAGGCAGTCAGAGTCCAGAGGGAGATCCAGGGAAAAAGTGAGACGCACAGCTCACTTTAAAGACGACGGAGGGTACTGCGGGGACGACACAAGAAAACACGCACTGAAAACACAGATGGGCAAACACAGCGAGAGCAGGATTACATGAAGCAGGACGTGGCTTACTGTACTCGAACAGAAGACTGAACTCCGGCGCCGGCATGCAAGGTTGTCCAGGCTTATGAAGGCAGTTCCTTCCTTACCGGCAGGTGTGATGATTGCCGGTGAATGATTGCAGCTGGCGGCTGCTGCAGGGCGGCGGCTCGTCCCTGGATGTGCGTGACCGTGGGCGTGTCCTGAGGTGCGCACAGACGGATGAGCGGCGTTGGCAGGAGTCGGAGCCGTAACAACTACCACATTACTAACAAGGCAATATGTGTACAATATTTCTACTACTACATTACTAACAAGACAATACGTGTACAATATTACTAATACCACATTACTAACAAGACAATACTTGTACAATATTACTAATACCACATTACTAACAAGACGATACATGTACAATATTAGTACTACTACATTACTAACAAGACATTACTTGTACAAAATTATTACAACTACATTACTAACAATTTTTGTACAATATTATTACTACTACATTACTAACAAGACATTACTTGTACAAAATTATTACAACTACATTACTAACAATTTTTGTACAATATTACTACTACTACATTACTAACAAGACATTACTTGTACAATATTATTATTACTACATTACTAACAAGACAATACTTGTAAAATATTACTACTACTACTACATTACTAACAAGACATTACTTGTACAATAATGCTACTACTTCATTACTAACAAGGCAATACGTGTACAATATTTCTACTACTTCACTACTAACAAGACAATACTTGTACAATATTACTACTACTACTACAATACTAACAAGACAATACTTGTACAATATTACTATTACTACTACAATACTAACAAGACAATACTTGTACAATATTACTACTACCACATTACTAACAATACAATACGTGTACAATATTAGTACTACTACATTACTTGTACAATATTACTTCTACTACATTACTAAATAAAACAATACATCAAGTTTAGCAACCGCATAGCAACCAGATAGCTAGTTAACAATGTAATCTATAGTACACGTAACAACCGAACACAAAGTAAATGAGAAAACCAACCTCATATGTAATGTTTTTGCGACATTCACGTCTATCTTTCACAGTATCATGTTAGACCCGCTCGACATCCATTGCTTTCAGTCCCCTAGAGGGGGGGGGGTTGCCCACTTCTGAGGTCCTCTCCAAGGTTTCTCATAGTCAGCATTGTCACTGGCGTCCCACTGGATGTGAATTCTCCCTGCCCACTGGGTGTGAGTTTTCCTTGCCCTTTTGTGGGTTCTTCCGAGGATGTCGTAGTCGTAATGGTTTGTACCGTCCTTTGAGACATTTGTGATTTAGGGCTACATAGATAAACATTGATTGATGATTGATCTACTGTGTAACAACTAATTTGCTGACAACATTCTAAACTTTAGTACAAAAGACAACTAACCCCAAAGAGAATGTGACCACCAACCCCAAATAGTTTTTGGCTACAATCTGGATCCCCAAACTTTTTGAAACCAAGAGCTACTTCTTGAGTACTGATTGATAAATTGCCAGAAATAGCCAATTTGCTCAATTTACCTTTAATAAATAAATCTATATATATACATATAAATGGGTATTTCTGTCTGTCATTCTGTCGTACATTTTTTTTCCTTTTATGGAAGGTTTTTTTGTAGAGAATAAATGATGAAAAAAACCACTTAATTGAACGGTTTAAAAGAGGAGAAAACACGAAAAAAAAAGAAAATTTAATTTTGAAACATAGTTTATCTTCAATTTCGACTCTTTAAAATTCAAAATTCAACCGAAAAAAATTAAGACAAAAACTAGCTAATTCGAATGTTTTTATAAAAATTAAAAAAATAATTTATGGAACATCATTAGTAATTTTTCCTAATTAAGATTATTTTTAGAATTTTGATGACATATTTTAAATAGGTTAAAATCCAATTTGCACTTTTTTTAGAATATATAACAAATTGGATCAAGCTATATTTCTAACAAAGACAAATCATTATTTCTTCTAGATTTTCCAGAACAAAAATTTTAAAAGAAATTCAAAAGACTTTGAAATAAGATTTAAATTTCATTGTACAGATTTTCTAGATTTGCCAGAGTAATTTTTTTGAATTTTAATCATAATAAGTTTGAAGAAATATTTCACAAATATTCTTCGTCGAAAAAACAGAAGCTAAAATGAAGAATTAAATTAAAATGTATTTATTATTCTTTACAATACAAAAAAAAATTACTTGAACATTGATTTAAATTGTCAGGAAAGAAGAGGAAGGAATTTAAAAGGTAAAAAGGTATATGTGTTTAAAAATCCTAAAATAATTTTTAAGGTTGTGTTTTTTCTTTAAAATTGTCTTTCTGAAAGTTATAAGAAGCAAAGTTAAAAAAATAAATGCATTTATTTAAACAAGTGAAGACCAAGACTTTAAAATATTTTCTTGGATTTTCAAATTCTATTTGAGTTTTGTCTCTCTTAGAATTAAAAATGTCGCGCAAAGCGAGACCAGCTTGCTAGTAAATAAATACAATTTAAAAAATAGAGGCAGCTCACTGGTAAGTGCTGCTACTTGAGCTATTTTTAGAACAGGCCAGCAGGCTACTCATCTGGTCCTTACGGGCTACCTGGTGCCTGCAGGCACCGCGTTGGTGACCCCTGTTTAAGGCATGCCCCCGATATTGTAGTCCGGGTGGGAATCGGGAGAAATCGGGGAGAATGGATGCCCCGGGAGATATTCGGGAGGGCCACTGAAATTCGGGAGTCTCCCGGGAAAATCGGGACGGTTAGCAAGTGTGACTTACTTGCCACCCAAACAATACACTATTAGCTGACAAGAAGATATGATATGACGGCCATCGAAGCACATTCAATGTCAGAATAATTATATATAAGTTATCACACAACTTGTTTTCCCATGAGTTCAAGTTGCCGAGCGAGAAGACAAAAGCTTTTGATCTTATCAAGCAAAAGCCCCTACCGCTTGTAAACCTCCACTGTGTGCGATGGGATCCGACATGGAGATGTCGGTTTCTTTGATCTTTTGGACAGCCACAGGAAAGACCCGAAATCAGAGAGGGGGCAAACCTAACACCGCTCCAAGCACCTTTTTGTTTGAACTGTTTATGACCTAATGCAGTAGCTGTTTATAACCCCTCCCCTTAGAAGCAGCTGCAGCTATGTAATCAGGAAATGTCCAAAGAAATGAGGAAGCGTGGAGCTCCCTCCACAGAGCGGCGGGACAACATTGTACAAGTGCACGCGCTCTCCTCATGAGCTAAATTGAATCCTGTTGGATTCCTGTCGGTGTTTGAACCTGACATTCAATCTCTTTATTGACCGGAGGTAACACAATTCCGCAAAAAGATTAAAAAGAGCAGGCGTCAGAGCTGAAAAACTGCAGTCTGCCGCTGCTAACTGCTAAAGCTAACAAACACAGCTCTGCTGAAACCCTCGATGACGTCGCATGTCACTAGGCAACAAGCTATGCCTTTTAAAAGCACACACAAACGCACAGTGGCCTAGTGGTTGGAGTGTCCACCCTGAGATCGGTAGGTTCTGAGTTTAAACCCTGGCTGAGTCATACCAAAGACTACAGAAAATGAGACCCATTACCTCCCTGCTTGGCAGTCAGCATTAAGGGTTGGAATTGGGGGTTAAATCACCTAAGTCATGGGTGTCAAACTCTGGCCCCCGTGTAATTTCATCTGGCCTTTGAGGCAGTGTCAAATTAACATTGGAGCTGGCCCGCCAGTATTATACAGCGACGGTGCCGCTGTAACACCGCATTCACCGCTAATACTCATACTTCCCAACCCTCCCTATTTTCCCGGGAGACTTCCGTTTTTTCAGTGCCCCTCTTGAAAATCTCCCGGGCAACCATTCTCCCGATTTCCACCCAGACAACAATATTGGGGGCGTCCTCTACAACCTGTTATCACGTCCGCTTTTCCTCCTTACAAACAGCGTGCCGGCCGAGTCACGTAATATATGTGGCTTTTCACACACACAAGTGAATGCAAGGCATACTTGGTCAACAGCCATACAGTTCACACTGAGGGTGGCCGTATAAACAACTTTAACACTGTTACAAATATGCGCCACACTGTGAACCCACACCAAACAAGAATGAAAAACACATTTCGGAAGAACGTCCGCACCGTAACACAACACAAACACAACAGAACAAATACCCAGAACCCTTTGCAGCACTAACTCTTCCGGGCCACTACAAAAATACACCACCCGCTACCAACAAAACAACAAAAAGTGGAAAAAGTTAATGTTGATATTTACCTCAGAAGGCTGCAAATAGAAAAAAGGCATTCATTTTTTATTTAAATCTTCTTTAACATGCCATTGATATTTTTTCGTTTGTTTTTTGAAAGTTGATTTTGCACTATTAAGTTATATACGCGTTGCTCGTTTCATATTCAGTGTTAAAGCAAATCAGTGTAGCAAACTGAGCAATAATTAACGTTTTATTCATGCACTTTTTTTTGCTACTTCAAGGCTTGAATGTTTGATTCATTCATTATTATTTTATTATTAGCCTGTTGAAAAAGTTTATTTTGATCTTTACATCAGAGGGCTGCAAATAATAAGAGGCATTCGATTTTTATTATAATTTTATTTGATATGCCATTGATATTTTTCAATTATTATTGTTATTATTTGAAACTAGATTTTGCATGTCACTATAAAGTTATATAAGCCTTGCTTGTTCAATGTTCAATGCAAAACTTATTTGGGTCCCTATTAAAAGGTTAATTTGTTCAACCTTGGCCCGCGGCTTCGTTCAGTTTTATATTTTGGCCCACTCTGTATTTGAGTTTGACACCCCTGACCTAAGCTATTCCCGGGCGTGGCACCGCTGCTGCCCACTGCTCCCCTCACTTCCCAGGGGGTGATCAAGGGGATGGGTCAAATGCAGAGGACAAATTTCACCACACCTAGTGTGTGTGTGTGTGTGACAATCATTGGTACTTTAACTTCAACTTTAACTTAACACTGTGCTCTATTATAGAACTTTTCAACTGCATATGGCAGATATTTTATATTTTTTTTAAGTAATAATTAAATTTTTTTAGTAATTAATTACATTTATCAAAGAGTAATTCCTTAAGTAATTACATTTTTTGAAAACTGATCAAACCAACGTCAGAACCCATAAACGTATTTAAAAAGCGTGTTGTTTCCAGATTATATTTGTGTTCTAGTATATTGCTTATGAAAACCCGAGAGGGACAAGCGGTAGAAAATGGATCGATGAGTGGAAATGACCAAAATTCAATGGTCAAATAAAACGTCACAACCCAACGTTGATTAAACGTCGTCAAAAAGCATGTTGTTTCAACCTTAGGTTTAAATTGCTCAATGCTCTCCATCCATCCATTTTCGGGCGGAAGGCGGGGTACACCCTGGACAAGTCGCCCCCTCATCACAGGGCCAACACAGATAGACAGACAACATTCACACACTAGGGCCAATTTAGTGTTGCCAATCAACCTATCCCCAGGTGCATGTCTTTGGAAGTGGGAGGAAGTCGGAGTACCCGGAGGGAACCCACGCATTCACGGGGAGAACATGCAAACTCCACACAGAAAGATCCCGAGCCTGGGATTGAACCCAAGACTGCAGGACCTTCGTATTGTGAGGCAGACGCACTAACCCCTCTGCCACCGTGAAGCCCTTAAATTGCTCGATGTCAGGACTTAATTCAACAAGTTCTCAACCTTGTTTCAATGTCTTGTGCCCATTTGGAAAGGGTTATCCTATCCATCCCTGCTGAAATGTCTTGCTGGCATCCGTTCACGCATTTTAAGGGTAAAATTGTGTTGTAAAATCCATCCATTTTTCTACCGGTTGTCCCTTTTGGGGTGGCGAGGGGTGCTGGAGCCTATCTCAGCTGCGTTCGGGCAGAAGGCGGGGTAAAATGCGATCCATCCATCCTTCTTCCGCTTATCTGAGGTCGGGTCGCGGGGGCAGCAGCCTAAGCAGGGAAGCCCAGACTTCCCTCTCCCCAGCCACTTCGTCCAGCTCTTACTGGGAGATCCCGAGGCGTTCCCAGGCCAGCCGGGAGACATAGTCTTCCCAACGTGTCCTGGGTCTTCCCCGTAGCCTCTTACCGGTCGGACGAGCCCGAAACACCTCCCTAGAGAGGCGTTCGGGTGGCATCCTGACCAGATGCCCGAACCACCTCATCTGGCTCTTCTCGATGTGGAGGAGCAGCGGCTTTACTTGAAACTCCTCCCGGATGGCAGAGTTTCTTACCCTATCTCTAAGGGAGAGCCCCGCGACCCTGGTGGAGGAAATTAATTTTGGCCGCTTGTACCCGAGATCTTGTCCTTTCGGTCAAAACCCAAAGCTCATGATTATATGTGAGGATGGGAACGTAGATCGACCGGTAAATTGAGAGCTTTGCCTTCCGGCTCAGCTCCTTCTTCATCACAACGGATCGGTACAGCGTCCGCATTACTTAAGACGCCACCTGTCAATCTCAAGATCCCCTCTTCCCTCGCTCGTGAACAATTGAAGCGACTGGGAGGAGAATCAGCACCTCCAAGTCCGAGTCCATGGTTCTCGCCCGAAAAAGGTTGGAGTGCCATCTCCTGGTTGGGGAGGAGACACTGCCTCAAGTGGAGGAGTTCAAGTACCTCGGAGTCTTGTTCACGAGCGGGGTAAAAGGATTGTATAAAATCCTACGAGACAGATCCTGAAAAGATGCATATTTATCATTTTGAGTGAAAAACAAAGAAGTCTTCTCACCAAGTCTCACTCCAGAGAAGACTACGTCGGTGAGCTCTGATTCTAATCTCGTAAATTTCCAAACCGGAATTTGAGAGACATCTCTTATCATATCTGCCAGATATGATAAGAGTGACAACCAAGCCCATTTTATAGTTACAACTGAATACGAATGACTTCATTTGTCATGGTAGATCAGTCCCGCCGCCGCGGAAGGACGACAAAGCTGAAATATCGCAGCTATTCAAACTCTGAAGGTCAGGCAGAATTGAGAGAAGAAGCGTTTTAATCGACCAGCGGTGTTGGAATTTAGAGGATTTTTATCTTCCGTCTTCAATCTTATATTTGTCAAACACTTTCTGTTGACATTTCATCTCATGGGGTGACAGCAGGATGAGCTCAAGCCTAAAAGAAACATAACTAACGTCCATTCTGGTGTACTGCTGCCATGTGTGTGTGTGTGTGTGTTTGACCGAAAGCGATGCGTTGTGACATTTCTGAAGGCACATAAAACCTTGCCACCGTCTCACATGTGCTGTCTGTTTGGATTACGGCGCTGACAGGGAGAAGCACTTTGAAGGTGCTAAAATACGCCATGAGAAATGAAAGCAATGAAAGCGCCACATAAACAAGCATGAAAGAGCTAGTGACGTAGAAAGGAGAAAATGTGAACGCTATTAATGATAAATCACGGTGAAACAACCCCATTATCGTTCGTCCGTTCGTTTTTTTGTTTGAAATCAACAAAAATGTCAGCTTAATTTTCGCGAATTCATTCGGTGCGCCAAGTTTACCCCCAAGTAGTTTTGCATGGACTTGAGCTTGCAGGTGAACAAACGAAGAAGTTATCCGATTGAAATTAACGTGATCCAGAATCTCTTTTTTTGTTTTCTGGCTAAACCATACCCAAACAGTGAGGATGTCTCGTCTCGATTACTGTAACGCAGGGGTGGGCATTACGTCGATCGCGATCGACTGGTCGATTTCGGAGGGTGTGTCAGTCGATCTCAAGCCAGGCATTAAAAAATAGACATAAAAATGAGCAATCATCAATCATACCAAGACTTCACTTTCGTCAGTTGTTTGACATTCTCGGCACCCGAGGATCTTGGGAGATGACGCTGGCTGCTGCGAGCTCATATTTAAGAAAAAAATCACTAACAGGGCGGACGCAGAGAAACACATTTTATTTCTAGAGACTCCGTACCTACTGTCAAAACTCTAAAGACCGACTGCACAGTTCCTGTCTTCACCATAAAAGACCTGTTTCATCCTGCCTGTGCTAACAAAATAAGAGTCTCAGAAAGCTAGCGTGCACAAGCTAGCAAGCTACGGAGTTTGATGCCAATGTATTTCTCCCCCGCCCTCAGCGACCGCTTTCTCACTTGCTTGCCCACCCGCACACTCACTGACGTCACTCACCTGCTGCCAGACATTAAAGGGCCACACACATATGCTACTTTCATAACAAAGTGTTTAAAAACGAGTATGCAAGTTGGACAAATGAGATGCGAAATCCAACCACTTTCATGTGGTATTGGACAGAAAGGAGGACTTTTTTTTTCCTCCATTTGAAAATGCGGACGTTATCAGCACCACTGTCTGATTCCAATCAATGCAAGTCATCAGAATCAAATACACCAACTTACATTCTTGTCTTCATGAAAGAAAGGAATCTTTGTGTGTTAAACATGCTTGTATTATCATTAAACACCATTAACTTGTTAACAAAAATGTCTCTTTCATAAATAGATAAATATAAATTATAAATAGAAATGAGGTAGATCTCCTCGACTTGGTCAATTGAAAAGTAGCTCGCCTGCAGAAAAAGTGTGAGCGCCCCTGGTGTAACGTATTATTTTCGGGTCTCCCCATGTCTAGCATTAAAAGATTGCAGTTGGTACAAAATGCGGCTGCTAGACTTTTGACAAGAACAAGAACGTTTGATCATATTACTGTTGTGTTTGTTGTATTCTCCCTGCCTCCTCATCTGGGTTTTCAGTCTTTTTCCCCAGTCTATTGGGCCTCACTAGGCACACCTGCTGCCAATCACGTCCTGGTAGTATTTAAGCGCTTCACCGCCAGCTGGTCCCTGCCGACTATTGTTCCTGAACTCCACTCTGACATGTTCCTCTCGCATTCAGCTACCCTGGTATGTTGCTCTCGTATATTCATGTATTTTGACCTCGTTGTGTTTTTGTTTTTTCTAGCCTCCTTGTTTTGAGGACTAGTTTTGCCACGCTGTGTGCGTCCTGGCCTTATCCCTGCCAGCCTCTGAGAGAGACTACCTTTGTTATATTTCCCATGGTGTGCACATTTGCCCCATCTTCCTTAGTTACCATTTTGACTTATTAAATATTTTATTTTGTCACTCTCGCTAACCTTGCCTCCATTCTCTGCCTCTCGGGGTCCACCCTTGAACTATATATGTATAGATATATATAATCGTAACAATTACGCCTCTACTGGCTCACCTGCACTGGCTTCCTGTGCACTTAAGATGTGACTTTAAGGTTTTACTACTTACGTATAAAATACTACACGGTCTAGATTAGATTAGATTAGATAGTACTTTATTTATTCCTTCAGGAGAGTTCCTTTAGGAAAATTAAAAATTTCAGCACAATCCCATTCAAGATCAGACAAACATCACAGGGAGACAGAACAGGATCGCTGACGGGTCTGCCGGCTTCCAGCGCCCCTTACAAAAAAGGTGAGATACAGGTAAACAAGAGGGGGGGAATGGGAGGAAAAAAAAAGATTAAAATGAAATAAAATAAAATAAAATTTAAAAAATTGGTCTAAGCCTGGGCCCTGGAGAGGGGGTTCAGACTGAGAGCAAGGGAAAAAAACCCCAACAACAACTCATAGCCATAGTACACATCCCTCTCACATGTGTGTAAGCCATGTCTAGCATTAAAAGATTACAGTTGGTACAAAATGCGGCTGCTAGACTTTTGACAAGAACAAGAAAGTTTGATCATATTACGCCTGTACTGGCTCACCTGCACTGGCTTCCTGTGCACTTAAGGTTTTACTACTTACGTATAAAATACCACACGGTCTAGCTCCATCCTATCTTGCCGATTGTATTGTACCATATGTCCCGGCAAGAAATCTGCGTTCAGAGGACTCCGGCTTATTAGTGATTCCCAAAGCCCAAAAAAAGTCTGCGGGCTATAGAGCGTTTTCATTTCGGGCTCCAGTACTCTGGAATGCCCTCCCAGTAACAGTTCGAGATGCCACGTCAGTAGAAGCATTTAAGTCTCACCTTAAAACTAATTTGTATACTCTAGCCTTTAAATAGACTCCCTTTTTAGACCAGTTGATCTGCCGTTTGTTTTTGTTTTTTCCTATGTCCCACTCTCCCTTGTGGAGGGGGTCCGGTCCGATCCGGTGGCCATGTACTGCTCGCCTGTGTATCGGCTGGGGACATCTCTGCGCTGCTGATCCGCCTCCGCTTGGGATGGTTTCCTGCCGGCTCCGCTGTGAACGGGACTCTCGCTGCTGTGTTGGATCCGCTTTGGACTGGACTCTCGCGACTATGTTGGATCCAACATGGATTTAACTTTCACAGTATCATTTTAGACCCGCTCGACATCCATTGCTTTCCTCCTCTCCAAGGTTCTCATAGTCATCATTGTCACCGACGTCCCACTGGGTGTGACTTTTCCTTGCCCTTATGTGGGCCTACCGAGGATGTGGTAGTGGTTTGTGTTGTGGTTTGTGCAGCCCTTTGAGACACTAGTGATTTAGGGATATATAAGTAAACATTGATTGATTGATTGATTGAAGAGGGAAACATCAAAGAACACAAAGGACATGAAAGACATTAAATCAGCGGATGCAAGCAGCCACTTCTACATACAGCTATGAATAAAAAGTAAAAGAAACATATACACTGTGGTGGCCTCTGCGGTGTTCCACGCCATCGTCCGCTGGGGTGGGGGGGGCATTGCCAGAGACAGAAGCAGACCCAACAAAGCAACCAAGCGAGCCGACTCCACTCTCGGTTGCCAACCAACTCTCGGCCAGCGTCCAGTCCGCATGGATGAGCGAGGATCCGTCCAAAGAGACCGAGGTGTCCGACACCTGCTCACCGGCGCTCAGTGCCATCTCTGCAGTCCTGTCTCTTCATTCGCATCTCCTCCAGTCTCTCCAAACTGACTCTGGTGTGGCAGAGACCCAGCAGCTGGTCTCCATGGCCTATAGGCTCCCGGGAGGCAGATCCAGAAGTCCACAAAAAAGCACCGCAGAGGTCACGAAAGTGCCAGCCCTTGTCACACAGTCCCATAGGGTCCCGGACCAAAAGGCAAGAAAATATAATAACACATGAAAACAAGAGGGAAACACAAAATGATGACACAAGAGCACAGAGCTACTGCCACACAGCAGCGCCATCTTGGGACGGCGTGGCGCAGTGGGAGAGTGGCCGTGCGCAACCCGAGGGGCCCTGGTTCAAATCCCACCTAGTACCAACCTCGTCACGTCCGTTGTGTCCTGAGCAAGATACTTCACTCTTGCTCCTGATGGGTGCTGGTTGGCGCCTTGCATGGCAGCTCCCTCCATCAGTGTGTGAATGAGTGTGTGAATGGGTAAATGTGGAAGTAGTGTCAAAGCGCTTTGAGTACCTTGAAGGTAGAAAAGCGCTATACAAGTACAACCCATTTAAATAAAATAAAATAAAAATAAATAAATAAAAAGCTCCCTCTAGCTCCATCCTATCTTGCCGATTGTATTGTACCATATGTCCCGGCAAGAAATCCGCGTTCAAAAGACTCCGGCTTATTAGTGATTCCTAAAGCCCAAAAAAAGTCTGCAGGCTATATAGCGTTTTCCGATCGGGCTCCAGTACTCTGGAATGCCTTCCCGGTAACAGTTTGAGATGCTACCTCAGTAGAAGCATTTAAGTCTCACCTTAAAACTCATTTGTATACTTTAGCCTTTAAATAGACCTCCTTTTTAGACCAGTTGATCTGCCGCTTCTTTTCTTTTTCTCCTCTGTCCCCCCCCTCCCTTGTGGAGGGGGTCCAGTCCGATGACCATGGACGAAGTACTGGCTGTCCAGAGTCGGGACCCAGGATGGACCGCTCGCCTGTGTATCGGTTGGGGACATCTCTACGATGCTGATCCGACTCCGCTTGGGATGGTTTCCTGTGGACGGGACTCTCGCTGCTGTCTTGGATCCGCTTTGAACTGAACTCTCGCGGCTGTGTTGGAGCCACTATGGATTGAACGTTCACAGGATCATGTTAGACCCGCTCGACATCCATTGCTTTCGGTCCCCTAGAGGGGGAGGGAGGGGGTTTGCCCACATTTGAGGTCCTCTCCAAGGTTTCTCATAGTCATCATTGTCACTGACGTCCCACTGGGTGTGAATTATCCTTGCCCACTGGGTGTGGGTTTTCCTTGCCCTTATGTGGGTTCCTCCGAGGATGTCGTAGTCGTAGTGGTTTGTACAGTCCTTTGAGACATTTGTGATTTAGGGCTATATAAATAAACATTGATTGATCGATTGATTGATGTGAAATGTACAAACCCCAAAAGCAGTGAAGTTGGCTCGCTGTGTAAGTGGTAAATAAAAAAAAGGATTTGCAAACCCTTTTCAACTTATATTCAATTGAACAGACTGCAAACACGTTCGAACTGGAAAACTTTGTTATTTTTTGCAAATAATTGCTCCTTTGGAATTTGATGCCTGCAACATGTTACAAAAAGCTGGGACAAGTGGCAAAAAAGACTGAGATAGTTGAGGAATGCTCATCAAACACTTATTTGGAACATCCCACAGGTGAACAGGCTAATTGGCAACAGGTGGGTGCCATGATTGTGTATAAAAGCAACTTCCATGAAATGCTCAGTCATTCACAAACAAGGATGGGGCGAGGGTCACCACTTTGTGAACAAATTGCGAGAGCAAATTGTCCAATAGTTTAAGAACAAAATTTCTCAATTTAGAGATTTCACCGTAATATCATAAAAAGGTTTTAGAGAATCTGGAGATATCGCTGCACGTAAGCGATGATATGATAATACAGACCTTTGATCCCTTGTTTCAAGTTTATTCACAATACCACATTATCATCCTCAGGCAGTACAGCATCAAAAAAGTGACATCAGTGTGTAAAGGATATCACCACCTGGGCTTAGGAACACTTCAGAAAACCACTGTCAGAAAGTTTGTTGTTATATCTGTAAGTGCAACTTATAACTCTACTATGCAAAGCGAAAACCAGTTATCAACAACACCCAAAAGCGCCGCTGGCTTTGCTGGGCCCGAGCTGATCTAAGATGGACTGAAGCAGCGCTCGGATTTAACCGCGGCGTTTGCGGCGACCGCCCTAGTCATTTGCCGTAATACTCAAAAAATTGACCAACATTTGCGGCAAGAACATGCCGTGACAGCCTTTCACTTTTTTTACTCGTTAATTGACTAGAGTTGTAATGGTATAATGATAATTTGCGATAATTCCCGACGGTTAGTAATACCGTAACATTTTTTAATTACCGAAAAACTGTTCCGGCGCACGCGCAGTCTGCGTCTCCCTCCTCTACGGATCCACCCGGAGGAGCCGCTGACAGCGTGCTCGGACATGCCCCCGCTGAGTGCAGCACGCCCACGCAGCTACAAGCCTGCAGACGATCAGTCAATCTGCACACCTGGGACTGATGAGGGCGAGCTGAATAAAGGGAACAGCGAGGGGACTTAGTTTTCATGGTGTACCGTAAGCGACTGCTTTAGGCTCTATTCTTGTTTTTCTCTTCGTGGCTTGACTTGTCCCCTTGTCTTCTCCCGTGTCCACGCAGTACCTTCTGTCGTCTGGTGAGTGAGCTGTGCGTCTCACGTTTCCCCGTATCTCCTTCTGTCCTCTGACTGCCTCCCTCATTCCTCGACTCTTTGCTTGCCCCTGGACTCAGACGCCTCTCTCTCGCCCCTGATCCCCTGCCTACCCCATGGACTGCCTCGTTCCTTCGCTCTCGTCAACACTTGGTAACACACACTTCAGTTAATCTACACAACATAGTAACACACATTCGCACTTGGGTTTGACACACTCCATTTCCTTAGTTTATTTAGTAGTATTGTTTGGTATTATTATATATACATTGACTATATATATACAATTATTGTACTTTATAACCCTCTGGTGTCAGTCTGCCGTCAACTCCCCTTGCAAACCATAACAAAAACCTTCCTTTTTTAATGCATTTTCAGCAAAATAAAGTCAATGTGCATGCACACTAGCGGCGTAGATTTCCCCTCGGAGTAAACGGAGCCACGCACTTGGTTTATTGTCATTTTCCCTCGCTTCCCACCGTGTGTTCAAGAGCGCACTGCTGTGATGAGATGGAGACCGGTGTGGACAATATTGGAGACACACACTAAAAGTACACAGCGAAGGAAAAAACTATTTGATGTTTTGCAGCAGGCGATGCGTTGTGAACATTGTCACAACTTGTTTATAAAGTCTTTACTTTGTTTCCTGGGATGCTCCCTCCTCCTTTATTTAACCGCAAACTATCAGTGTTCAAATAACATCAATACAATCCAATTAAACGCAGGCGGTGAAGATTGTTTATTCGATGTGAGAGGTATCACTCCGGGTTGTTTTTTGTTGTTGTTGGCCAAACTGTTGTACTGAACCACTAGGAGGCGTTGGAGAAGAACATCCGTCCATCCATTTTCTACCACTTGTCCCTTTTTTGGGGGGTCGCTGGAGCCTATCTCAGTTGCATTCGGGCGGTAGGTGGGGTACACCCTGGACAAAGCTTGTTTATTAGACTACATCTTCATTAGTCGAACTGTTTTGTGTTTTATTTTGATATCAAAAAGTAAACAGGGTTTTTTTTACATGAATTGTGTTTTTTTTCATGTCACTAAGGTGTCACTTCAAAAACCATTAATGTGACACATCATTTTGTTAATGTTTTATTTTGTACAGTTAATTCCTATATGACAGGGGTGTCAAACTCAAATACAGAGTGGGACAAAATTCTAAACAAGGGGTTGGGAACCTTTTTGGCTGAAAGAGCCAAGAATCCAAATATTTTAAAATGTATTTCCGTAAGAGCCATATAGTTATTTTTTTTAACACTGAACACGACAAAACGTGTGCATTTTTAAGGAAGACCAACATTACTAGAGTATAATAGGTGTCTTATTCTTTGTCATAACATTGTTATTCTGAAGCTAACTGTGGTGGGGGCGTGGCCTGCGGGCCTGCAGCGAAGCAGGGAGTTGCCAGGACCGGCCTCGAAATCAGCGACAGGTGCGTAGACGGCCCACCTGGGCCTTGTTATCTAATCGCCTGTTGCTCTGTTATAAGCAGCAGCCAGGAGGAGAGACGGGGTTGGGGCTGGAGCCAGAGTGTGAGCGAGAACGGAAGAGAAAAAGACAATTACTGGAAAGCAACTAAGAGACTTATTGAAAGAAAAACCTGAAACAGGCTCTCGTGTCGGTGCTTGGTGGTCTGAAGAACCCCCAGGAGGGCAAGCCCCACACGAACCAATAATAAATAAGTAACTTCTCACCATTAACGCAGCTTCTTGAACAGGTGCGGTACAAAAAAACGGATGGATGGATTAAAAATGCACAAGAATGTTTTATATTTTGAACATTATTTTTAACACTGTGATTATAAGTGGAACTATTCATTACTTATCGTGTTAATGTCAGCTCATATTTATCCAAGAGCCAGATGCAGTCATCAAAAGAGCCACATCTGGCTCGCGAGCCATAGGTTCCCTACTCCTGTTCTAAACTGATCAAAGCCGCGGGCCAAAGTTGGACAACTTAACCTTTTAATAGGGACCCAAACAAGTTTTGCATTGAATATTGAACAAGCAAGGCTTATATAACTTTATAGTGACATGCAAAATCGAGTTTTGTTGGTAGCGGGGGTGTATATTGTAGTGTCCCGAAAGAGTTAGTGCTGCAAGGGGTTCTGGGTATTTGTTCTGTTGTGTTGATGTTGTGTTACAGTGCGGATGTTCTCCCGAATTGTGTTTGTCATTCTTGTTTGGTGTGGGTTCACAGTATGGTGCATATTTGTAACAGTGTTAAAGTTGTTTATACGGCCACCCTCAGTGTGACCTGTATGGCTGTTGACCAAGTATGCTTTGCATTCACTTTGTGTGTAGAATCCGCATATATTATGTGACTGGGCCGGCACGCTGTTTGTATGGCAGAAAAGCCGACATGACAACAGGTTGTAGAGGCCGCTAAAAGCAGTACCTTTAAAACACGCCGCCGATATTGTTGTCTGAGTGGAAATCGGGAGAAATTCAAGGGAATGGTTGCCCCGGTAGATTTTCGGGGGGAGAGGGGGGGTCACTGAAATTCAGGAGTTTCTTGGGAAAATCGTGAGGGTTGGCAAGTATTAGAATTAGCGGTGAATGCACCGCCGCTGTATAATACCGGCGGGCCAGCTCTAATGTTAATTTAATATTGTCTCAAGGGCCAAAATAAATTACGTGGCGGGCCAAATTTGGCCTGCGGGCCAGAGTTTGACACCCATGCTATATGACATATAGGAATTAACGCAAACTCTTAATTGATCCGTCCCGATACATTATCTACATTCACATATAAATGTACATCGCTTTAAAAAAAATAAAAACTCTATCAAAATGTAAAAATAGAGATAAAGGCATCATGTAAATGACACACAATGCCTCCCTGCTTGGCACTCAGCATCAAGGGTTGGAATTGGGGGTTCAATCAGTGGGAGAGTGGCCGTGCGCAACCCGAGGGTCCCTGGTTCAATCCCCAACCTAGTACTAACCTCGTCACGTCCGTTGTGTCCTTGAGCAAGACACTTCACCCTTGCTCCTGATGGGTGCTGGTTTGCGCCTTGCATGGCAGCTCCCTCCATCAGTGTGTGAATGTGTGTGTGAATGGGTAAATGTGGAAGTAGTGTCAAAGCGCTTTGAGTACCTTGAAGGTAGAAAAGCGCTATACAAGTACCACCCATTTATTATTTATTATAAGTGATTCCCGGGCGCGGCACCGCTGCTGGCCACTGCTCCCCTCACTTCCCAGGGGGTGATCAAGGGGATGGGTCAAATGCAGGGAATCATTTCACCACACCTAGTGTGTGTGTGACAATCATTATTAACTTTAATATTTGATGTTCAAACTGATAAACATTTTTTTTGTGTGTGCAAATAATCATTAACTTTAGGATTTGATACCAGCAACACGTGACTAAGAAGTTGGGGAAGGTGGCAATAAATACTGATAAAGTTAAGGAATGCTCATCAAACACTTATTTGGAACATCCCACAGGTGTGCAGGCTAATTGAGAACAGGTGGGTGCCATGATTGGGTATAAAAACAGCTTCCCAAAAAATGCTCAGTCTTTCACAAGAAAGGATGGGGCGAGGTACACCCCTTTGTCCACAACTGCGTGACCAAATAGTCAAACAGTTTAAGAACAACGTTTTTCAAAGTGCAATTGCAAGAAATTTAGGGATTTCAACATCTACGGTCCATAATATCATCAAAAGGTTCAGAGAATCTGGAGAAATCACTCCACGTAAGCGGCAGATCCGGGAACCAACATTGAATGACCGTGACCTTTGATCCCTCAGACGGCACTGTATCAAAAACCGACATCAATCTCAAAAGGATATCACCACATGGGCTCAGGAACACTTCAGAAAACCACTGTCAATAAATACAGTTTGTCGCTACATCTGTAAGTGCAAGTTAAAGCTCTACTATTCAAAGCGGAGGCCATTTATCAACAACATCCAGAAACGCCGCTGGCTTCTCTGGGCCCGAGATCATCTAAGATGGACTGATACAAAGTGGAAAAGTGTTCTGTGGTCTGACGAGTCCACATTTAAAATTGTTTTTGGAAATATTAGACATTGTGTCATCCTGACCAAAGGGGAAGCCAACCATCCAGACAGTTATCGACGCAAAGTTCAAAAGCCAGCATCTGTGATGGTATGGGGGTGCATTAGTGCCCAAGGCCTGGGTAACTTACACATCTGTGAAGGCACCATTAATGCTGAAAGGTACATACAGGTTTTGGGACAAGATATGCTGCCATCTCAGCGCCGTCTTTTTCATGGACACCCCTGCTTATTTCAGCAAGACAATGCCAAACCACATTCGTAAAAAAAAGAGTGCGGGTGCTTTCCTGGCCTGCCTGCAGTCAAAACCAGTCTTCTTTTGAAAATGTGTGGCGCATTATGAAGCGTAAAATAAGACAGCGGAGAACCCGGACTGTTGAACGGCTGAAGCTCTACATAAAACAAGAATGGGAAAAAATTCCACTTTCAAAGCTTCAACAATTAGTTTCCTCAGTTCCCAAACGTTTATTTAGCACCAAACCCCCCCCTCCCTCCGTGCGTCGGTTGAGGTGGGCAGGGTTGGGGGCGCGTGTATAATATAGCCAAGAGTCATGGATGCATTGGAATTCTGGGTAATTCTTATGTTGCGTTTATAATGTGTTACAGAGCCAATGTTCTCCAGAAATGTGTTTGTTATTCTTGTTTGGTTAGGGTTCACAGAGTGTTGCGCATATTAGTAAGAGTGTTAAAGTTGTTTATATCACAACTATCAGTGTAAAAGATATGGCTGTTACCAAGTATGCATTGCAATCTCATATGAAAAGCAGCGAAATTCATGCGTCCTACCGGCACGCGGATAGCATGGTGTAAAGGTGGGCGATGACATGTTGTTGAAGAGTGGTCCCCAACTATCGGGCCACGGCCGCAGAAAAATTTATTATTATTATAATTTTTTTAATCACACTCAATATTATACAGCATGCCATAGGTAGGTGCAGGGGTGAGAAGAGGTTTTAAAATTATTAGCGCCTGCTTTGTTTTACCGCATGCCTTGAATAAGCGCAGGAGTGAGAAGAGGTTTTAAATTAATTAGCGCCCCGGCGGCTATTCAAGGAATACGGTATACCTTTTTACCTTTTAAATTCCTTCCTCTTCTTTCCTGACAATTTAAATCAATGTTCAAGTATTTCTTTATTTTTATTGTAAAGAATAATAAATAAATGTTAATTTAATTTCTTCATTTTAGCTTCTGTTTTTTTCGACGAAAAATATTTGTGAAATATTTCTTCAAACTTATTATGATTAAAATTAAAAAAATATATTCTGGCAAATCAAGAAAATATGTAGAATCAAATAATTTAAGTCTCATTTCAAAGTCTTTTGAATTTCTTTAAAAAAAATTGTTCTGGAAAATCTAGAAGAAATAATGATTTGTCTTTGTTAGAAATATAGCTTGGTCCAATTTGTTATGTATTCTACCAAAGTGCAGATTGGATTTTAACCTATTTAAAACATGTCATCAAAAATATATATTTATTGTGAGAAATCATTAAGATGATCAGTGTTTCCACAAAGATAACTATCATTAGTTATTAATAATAACATAGAGTTAAAGGTAAATTGAGCAAATTGGCTATTTCTGGCAATTTATTTAAGTGTGTATCAAACTGGTAGCCCTTCGCATTAATCAGTACCCAAGAAGTAGCTCTTGGTTTCAAAAAGGTTGGTGAACCCTGATTTAAACTATCATACACATGACAATCAACCACTAATTGATTTTTCTTTTTTGGCTAAAATCAAGGCTAACAAGTGTGTAACAACCAACCCCAACACAGAATGTGTTCGGAATAGGTTTTGTATAATGCGACCGCTTTATTGTTACATTTCTCTGGTGGTTAGGTTCAGTGTGGTAAAGCTACATTTATTGTAGCATAACCTAGCTATCCACAATTTTTAAGTGTTTTTAAGCCTGGATAACTTTCATTTTGTTCCCTGAATGTTCAGCACTTGTAGGCGCTTTTGGGGTTTGTGCTTGGTTTTATTTGTATTTGTAGCATTTGTTTTATGGTGTTTTGGACGTTTTCCGCCTATCGCCCGCCGTTCTGTGCGCTAACTCAAAAGGCAGCCTGAAGTCAAATGACCAGTGCCATTAAACAAGAGAAGCTTTTAATGCTCGCAGACAGCTGGAGACGCTCCAAAATCGAGTCATAGCACATCAAGTGGCCCTGGGGCTGATTCGACTCTTTACGCTCGAATTAAACACACCAGCATGATACCACGCCGAGGGGGGAAAACACCTTGGAAAAAGATAATCAAAAGGTCATGGGTCAAATGAGAGACGGGCTAAGAAATCTTTAGAAAGACACAGTCCAAGGGTAACATAGCGCAATACGATGATTACTGTCTTGGGATTTTAGCTCATCTGATAGCATCTCCAACATTAATTAAATACTTCAATGAATTTGGGATGTCTTGATCGCACTAATTCACGCAAATTGACAAATCAATCTCGTAGGGCCGGGCGATATATCGATATACTCGATATATCGCAGGTTTGTCTCTGTGCGATATAGAAAATGACTAAATTGTGATATTCGAGTATACGTTCTCACGCAGTTGCTTTTAGCTGCGGGCATTACACTACAGGCTCTTCTCACTCATTCCTGTCTCTCCTTCTCACAGAGACATAAAACAAGCGCACCTTCTCACAAACGTCACATACGTGTACGCCCTCGCGGAGCAGAGAGGTAGCAGCATGGGTAACGTTAGCTGTGGTGCGAGTGGTAATACGAGAGAAAGAAATTGCGAATCTGGTAACAAATGAAGGCAGAATTCATTCCCAAGAAAAACAGCAGGGCGGTAGTTTGGCTTCAAGTGGGAATATGTCGAACAACCGTAATTTGTCTAGTGTGGGGCGAAAGCGTTTCTACAAAAAGTAGCATCACTGCTAATATGTAATATCATTTGAAAAGTCACCCGCTAGAGAATGAAGAGTGCTTGAAACTCTGCATGTCAACATCTCCGTTCGGTGCCACACCAACAAAATGCAGAGGCAACCATTTCCACGTCAATACCGCATGAAGAAAATAGTCAACAACAGAAGTAGATAACGTACGCAGGACATACATGCCAACCCCAAAAAAGTCTGCGGGCTATAGAGCGTTTTCCATTCGGGCTCCAGTAGTCTGGAATGCCCTCCCGGTAAAAGTTTGAGATGCCAACTCAGTAGAAGCATTTAAGTCTCACCTTAAAACTCATTTGTATACTCTAGCCTTTAAATAGACTCCCTTTTAGACCAGTTGATCTGCCGTTTCTTTTCTTTTACTCCTATGTTCCACTCTCCCTTGTGGAAGGGGTCCGGTCCGAAGGCCATGGATGACGTACTGGCTGTCCAGAGTCGGGACCCAGGATGGACCGCTCTCCTGTGTATCGGTTGGGGACATCTCTGGGCTGCTGATCCGCCTCCGCTTGGGATGGTTTCCTGCTGGCTCCGCTGTGGACGGGACTCTCGCTGCTGTGTTGGATCCGCTTTAGACTGGACTCTCGCAGCTGTGTTGGATCCACTATGGATTGAACTTTCACAGTATCATGTTAGACCCGCTCGACATCCATTGCTTTCGTCCTCTCCAAGGTTCTCATAGTCATCATTGTCACCGATGTCCCACTGGGTGTGAGTTTTCCTTGCCCTTATGTGGGCCTACCGAGGATATCGTAGTGGTTTGTGTTGTGGTTTGTGCAGCCCTTTGAGACACTAGTGATTTAGGGCTATATAAGTAAACATTGATTGATTTATTGATTGAAGCGGATTTATAATAAATTTTTACAGCTTGTCCCTCATAATGTTGACAAAATAATAGAATGACAAATGACACAATATGTTACTGCATACGTCAGCAGACAAATAAGGGATCCTGTGTTTGTTTACTTACTACTAAAAGGCAAAATGTCTCGTATGTTCACTATTTTATTTAAGGAAAAAAATGTTCTTTGATTGCAATAATAAACAGATGTTTATTGTACCGTATGATTTTTGGTTCAAATAAAGCCAATAATGGCATTTTTTGTGGTACCCTTTATTAAGAAGAGTACCAAAAAGTATCTAAATACCAGTATTTTGGTATTGGGACAACCCTAGTTGGTTCAATGATATTGGGAAAAAAAAAAAAAAAGGCCTCAAAACATCGCAACTTTTGACAAAACAATTTAGGCGTTTTCTGGCCGCGAAAATAAAATAAACCCTGTGAAAACCAGGAGGAACTGATTATTGGGTTGTTTCCATCTGGTCATTTCTTGAAACACAGAGAAAAAAAGTGATGACACTGATTAGCTAAGCTAATGGACAAGTTTCGAGCAGTAGCGCCGGCAGGCAAGGTGAGCGGAGAAGACCATCAGACAGGACCATCATCAACCTTCCAACCAGTGCTGACCTCATTTGGAGCGTTACCTCTAATCTGCTCACATTAGCGTCAGCAGCCTGTGTGCTCTTTTACACTCCCTGCTGCTGCTTGGCATGACAGGTGGCAACAACACCCACAGTCAGGTGCAGTGATGCTGATCTCAGTTCCGAAAAACACTTTCTTGTCTCCGTGCAGAATTTGCCTCAATTCAAGCGTAAACCAGAGACTCGCATAACACAACATGTAATAATTATTATACTGCAGATATTAATATTCTCTAAAGTTATTTTTAATATTATTTGCACACTGTCAGATTTAGTTGGTGACAAACCCCAAGATGCAGAGATGGAGGCAGGCATGGAGTGAGAAAACATGATTGAATAAAAATACTAAAACAAGAACAAACCCAAGGGGTGCAACAAAGAGCGCGCACGAGGCGGATAACAAACAAAAAGGCCTAGCGTGGAAGCTAGCAGGTATCGAGCAAGAAACAGAAGTCGTGCTTATAATATGAAAACAAACTTGGAAGCAGGGAACCAAAGACAGTATCAAATATAGCTTACCGCAACGCTGCATTGACACGATATGATACGACACGACAGGTAGCATCGACAAGAGCGATAAGAAGTGACAATACAATAATCCAGCACTGACTGGAAGACAAAGCAGGTACAAATCGGAAATCGGGCTGATTGACACCAGGTGTGGCCAGGTGCCAATCAGCCGCAGCTGAGGGGAAAACAGCGCACAGGGAAAACAACAGGAAACAGACAAAATAAGAGCGCTGACAGGAACTAAAAACAGGAAATACTAAACACGCACAGATGAAAAACTAGAACACAAACAAACGGTCAGTAGCAAGCCTGACACAGACCATCCATTTTCAATCTAGTTGATATCGTCATACTGTGGTCTATTGATAGGAATTTTGCTTCTTTTAAGAAGGGATGTTACGAACAGGGTTTTATGCTGCCAATTCCGATACCGATCATTCATGAACGAGATGAGCTGATACCAAACAGATGTATAATTGGATATTTTATTCACAATTATAATCTGAAAAAAAAAACAGATCGGCATTGTTAGGATCCTCCCTTTTAGGAGTAGTGAAGTGAAGTGAATTATATTTATATAGCCCTTTTTCTCTAGTGACTCAAAGCACTTTACATAGTGAAACCCAATATCTAAGTTACAATCAAACCAGTGTGGGTGGCACTGGAAGCAGGTGGGTAAAGTGTCTTGCCCAAGGACACAACGGCAGTGACTAGGTTGGCAGAAGCGGGAATTGAACCTGCAACCCTCAAGTTGCTGGCACGGCCACTCTACCAACTGAGCTAAACCGAGTAAAGAGTCCTCCCAGATTCTTGAGTTCTAAGGCTGTCTAAAGCGTTGCGAGGTGACTCGAACTGAAGTTTAACGACTTGTTCTACAAAACAGGAAAACAATAACAACACCAGCGCTGAAGGGATCGAGCCCAGCTATCAAAAGGTCGGAGCAGTCTCTACAGTGGTTGCCCGTCTTCTCGTTCTTTTGTCCACCTAAATTGCCTCGTTTTGACGGGAATCAGAACTAAAACCTAACTTAACGTTGGTGCCTCTCTCTTCAATCAGAATTTAGGATTAGGCTAGTCATTTCAAAGGCGTTCTATTCTTAAAGGCGAAAAATATGAATCTAACAGCACTGCAGCAATAACAACCCATGTCTGTGGATGTCAATCAATCGATGTTTACTTATATAGCCCTAAATCAATAGTGTCTCAAAGGGCTGCACAAACCACAACACAAACCACTACGACATCCTCGGTAGGCCCACATAAGGGCAAGGAAAACTCACACCCAGTGGGACGTCGGTGACAATGATGACTATGAGAACCTTGGAGAGGAGGAAAGCAATGGATGTCGAGCGGGTCTAACATGATACTGTGAAAGTTCAATCCATAATGGATCCAACACAGTCGCGAGAGTCCAGTCCAAAGCGGATCCAACACAGCAGCGAGAGTCCCGTTCACAGCGGAGCCAGCAGGAAACCATCCCAATCGGAGGTGGATCAGCAGCGCAGAGATGTCCCCAGCCGATACACAGGCAAGCAGTACATGGCCACCGGATCGGACCGGACCCTTTCCACAAGGGAGAGTGGGACATAGGAGAAAAAGAAAAGAAATGGCAGATCAACTTGTCTAAAAAGGGAGTCTATTTAAAGGCTAGAGTATACAAATGAATTTTAAGGTGAGACTTAAATGCTTCTACTGAGGTGGCGTCTCAAACTGTTAACGGGAGGGCATTCCAGAGTACTGGAGCCCGAAATGAAAACGCTCTATAGCCCGCAGATTTTTTTTGGCCTTTGGGAATCACTAATAAGCCGGAGTCCTTCGAACGCAGATTTCATGTTGTCATTCATCATCATTGTAGTCTCAGGGCTTTCAATCCATCACAACTGGACTGTTTGGTTGGTGTTAGAAGACGTTTGGCCTGTCATTCAAGCAGGCTTTGTCAGTTCATGCTCATAGACTTAGCTTGGTCAATTACAGTATAGACTTAAATTGGTCAATTATAGTGTTTGACTTAGATTGGTCAATTATAGTCTTAGATTGATCAATTATAGTGTTAGACTTAGATTGGTCAGATCTAGTCTTCGATTTAGATTGGTCAATTATACTCTTAGACTGCTCTGACCTAGTCTTCGACTTGGACTGGTCAGATGTAGTCTCATACTTAGATTGGTCAAATATAGTCTCAGACTTAGATTGGGCAGATCTAGTCTTAGAATTAGATTGGTCAATTATACTCTTAGACTGCTCAGATCTAGTCTTTGACTTAAATTAGTCAAATATAGTCTTAGACTTAGATCGGGCAGATCTAGTCTTGGAATTAGATTGGTCACATCTAGTCTTGGGCTTAGATTGGTCAACTATAGTCTTAGACTCAACACACACACACACACACACACACTATATATATACATATATATGCACACACACACACACACACACACATACTTTACAGTGGGGCAAAACAGTATTTAGTCAGCCACCGATTGTGCAAGTTCTCCCACTTAAAATGATGACAGAGGTCTGTAATTTTCATCATAGGTACACTTCAACTGTGAGAGACAGAATGTGGAGAAAAAAACAGGAATTCACATTGTAGGAATTTATTCGTAAATTATGTTGGAAAATAAGTATTTGGCCACTTCAAACAAGGAAGACATCTGGCTCTCACAGACCTGTAACTTCTTCTTTAAGAAGCTCTTCTGTCCTCCACTCGTTATTTGTATTATTGGAACCTGTTTGAACTTGTCGTCTGTATAAAAGACACCTGTTCACAGCCTCAAACAGACTCCAAACTCCACTATGGCCAAGACCAAAGAGCTGTCGAAGGTCACCAGGAAAATAATTGTAGACCTGCACCAGACTGGGAAGAGTGAATCTACAATAGGCAAGCAGCTTGGTGTTAAAAATCAACTGTGGGAGCAATTATCAGAAAATAGAAGACATACAAGACCACTGATAATCTCCCTCGAAAATGATAATGAGAACGGCGAGCAAAAATCCCAGAACCACATGGGGGGACCTGGTGAATGACCTGCAAAGAGCTGGGACCAAAGTAACAAAGGTTACATTCAGTAACACACTACGCCAAAGGGGAATCAAATCCTGGAGTGCTAGACGTGTCCCCCTGCTTAAGCCAGTGCATGTCCAGGCCCGTCTGAAGTTTGCCAGAGAGCACAAGGATGATACAGCAGAGGATTGGGAGAATGTCATGTGGTCAGATAAAACCAAAATAGAACTTTTTGGTATAAACTCAACTCGTCGTGTTTGGAGAAAGAAGAATACTGAGTTGCATCCCAAGAACACCAAACCTACTGTGAAGCTTGGGGGTGGAAACATCATGCTTTGGGGCTGTTTTTCTGCTAAGGGGACATGACGATTGATCCGTGTTAAGGAAAGAATGAATGGGGCCATGTATCGTGAGATTTTGAGCCCAAAACCCCTTCCATCAGTGAGAGCTTTGAATGGTTGACCAAATACTTATTTTCCACCATAATTTAGAAATAAATTCTTTTTAAATCCCTACAATGTGAATTCCTGTTTTTTTCTCCACATTCTGTCTCTCACAGTTGAAGTGTACCTATGATGAAAATTACAGACCTCTGTCATCATTTTAAGTGGGAGAACTTGCACAATCGGTGGCTGACTAAATACTTTTTTGCCCCACTGTATATATATTTATATATACATACCGTATTTCCTTGAATTGCCACAAGGCATATAGTATGCGCCTGCCTTGAATTACTGCCGGGTCAAACTCGCTTCCCAAAATAATTAGCGCATGCTTAGTATTACCACCTGTTCAAACTTGTGACGTCACGAGTGACACTTCCCCTGTCATCATTTTCAAAATGGAGAAGGCTGATTTCAATACCGGTAATTTGAAATCGCATAAAGGGAAGAAGATAAAGAGCTATTCAGTAGGATTTAAGGTCCAAGCTTACATCACACTCAAATTTTTACTGCATACTTTGGTAAGTGCCGGTGTGAGAGGTTTTAAAATCATTAACGCATGCTCACTTTTACCGCATGCCTTTAGTAAGTGCAGGAATGAGAAGAAGTTTTAAATTAATTAGCGCCCCGGTGGCAATTCAAGGAATAGTATATATATATATATATATATATATATATATATATATATATATATATATATATATATATATATATATATAGTTACTTTACATTCAGTCAGCTTTCGGCCCTTGACAAAATTCTTTAGTTCAAGGTGGCCCCCAAGTCAAACTTTTTGAACACCCCTGTTCTAGACTCTTATTAATCTATTTATTACCTGGTAACATCTGCTTGCGTTCTGCTATAACACATTTCTTGCTACCCTTCCTAAACTTTGTTAAGCACTTATTTCTTGTGTTGTTCTAACTTAGCGAATAGCATGCATTCTTGTCTGCTTCTGCTTGTTCTCACTCAGTGTGTAATATGTTTAGCCTCACTCTCCAGTGATAATGTACTTACTGAAGGTATATAAAACATGAATGAATCAGAATCAAATTTTGGTGAAGTATGTTTAACACACAAGGAATTTGACTTGGTAGACTGTGGTCTCTTTGTTCAAAGTAAGAAAAATAGAAAAACGCAACAACTACTAGAGTGCCATCTTGGTATGAAAACAAGATGGAAACATAAAAAAAACCCACAAAGGACATAAAATACATTAAACATTAAATCAACAGCCACAAAAGTCAAACAAAACAAAAAAACAAAAATATTGGCAATAAAAAATACATACATATTACTTATATACGATAGCACCATGCATACACAAACATCCATCCATTTCCTACCGCTTATTCCCTTTCGAGGTCGCGGGGGGCGCTGGCGCCTATCTCAGCTACAATCGGGCGGAAGGCGAGGTACACCCTGGACAAGTCGCCATCTCATCGCAGGGCCAACACAGATAGACAGACAACATTCACACTCGCATACACAAACAACCAAACAAAATCACCATTATTTGCTACCCTGGAGGTGATGATTATTAACATAGGGGAGCGGCTCCACGTCTGCTAACCGCCTATCAGCAGGGGGACAATAAATTGTATCAGCTAGATGGCATTGTTTTTTGTGATTGGTATTGAAAGGCATTAAATGGCATTGGCTAATCACTACAGATGTGCGGTTTGCGGTCTCATCCACGGAGTCCGCGGATAGACCACAGGTCGGGCGGTTGACATGACGAAAAAATTGATTTTAATTAGAAAAAAATACATTTCAATTAGATTCGGGCGGGTGGCGGTTGAACCATCCGGAAATATTTTGATATGCATGGTTCTGTGATCGGTATCCTTTTCCATTCAAAGTGCCATTTAAGACATGTGTCATAAAGCGAAGAAGACAATAAGAGACGCCATTATTCTCCTGAATGACTGCCGGTAGTCACCCAGATAATAAGTATTAGGGCGTGCTATGAAGCCATTGGCTTTGTCGCCTACTAAGGCATGTACGATCTGCTTGTCAGTCCAGCATCATGTTGTGTGTGGCTTCCGTGGCAACATGCACACGACTGCAAGGCATACTGGGTGACACAGAGTACACTAATGGTTGTGATGTAAACAATTTTAACACTTTTAGTAATATGCGCCACGCTGTGAAGCCACACCAATTAAGAACGACAAACACATTTCGGGAGAACATCCTCCCAGTAACACAACATAAACGCAACACAACAAATACTCATAATCCTTTGTATTCATGACAATTCCTGACTATTTTATACACCCCGCTAGCAGCAAACCCCGCCACCCCCGTGTGTCGGTAAGGTGGGCGGGGCTGGGGGCGCGGGGATGTAAAATATATTCAGGAAGTTTCACGGATACAAAGGATTATGGGTATTTGTTGTGTTGCGTTTATGTTGTGTTGCTGTGAGGATGTTCTCCCGAAATGTGTTTGTCAATCTTGGTGGGTGTGGCTTCACAGCGTGGCGCATATTAGTAAGTGTTAAAGTTGTTTATATCACAACCATCAGTGTACTCTGTATCACCCAGTATGCCTTTCAATCTTGAACGTGTGATTGCGGAAGCTGCACACAACATGTAGCTGGACCAACAAACGGTTCGCACATGATGTTGAAGGTGTCTAAGGCAATAGCTTCATAGTATACCCATATTCTTGTAATCAGGATGAACACTATTGGATGGTCGCGGGAACGTTAGCGGCTCCAATTGTCATCATTACTCTGTGAAACAGGTTTAAATAGCTCTGTGAGTGGTGAAGGCGGACAACCTCTGATGTATTTCTGCGGGCGGTTGGTGGGCGGGTACGGTTCTGATAAAATGTTGGTTCGGGTGGACGGCGGGTGGATGACGACTTTGGTGATGCGGATGCGGATGATATAATTGCCTAGCCGCGCATCTCTACTAATCACATACTTTTTCCACAGAAATCGGCCGATAATGATTGATCTGAGCATCTCTACTAAAATTACCGTATTTTTCGGATTATAAATCGCTCCAAAGTATAAGCCGCACCTGCCGAAAATGCATAATAAAGAAGGAAAAAAACATATATATATATACGTCGTACTGGAGTGTAAGTCGCATTTTGGGGGGAAATTTATTTGATAAAATCCAACACCAAGAATAGACATTTGAAAGGCAATTTAAAATAAATAAAGAATAGTGAACAACAGGCTGAATAAGTGTACGTTATATGAGGCATAAATAACCAACTGAGAAGGTGCCTGGTATGTTAAGGTAACATATTATGGTAAGAGTCGTTCAAATAACTATAACATATAGAACATGCTATATGTTTACCAAACAATCTGTCACTCCTAATCGATAAATCCCATGAAATCTTCTTCCTCGATGTGGCTTCTAAACAACTCTGCCAACTCCAAAGGTATGCGCCGCTTCCTCTTGTCGTTTTCTGCTGCATTTTCACTACATCCAGCTTCGAATCTGCAGTACATGATTTCCTTTTCGGTGCCATTTTTGTTCAGCCCTTCTCAGTTTGTATAATTTACCGCCAACGATGAAACGATCCATTTTAATAGCTACGGCAGTAGCATATAGCATATAGCAGTTAGCATTCCATGACCCACAATGCACTTCTGCCATGACCCTCCTCCGCCGAATTATTATCGGTTGACGTGTGTGTGACGATTGCTGACATTTGCTTTGTCTCTTCCGCGAATGAGATCAGTAATATTATTTGATATTTTACGGCAGGGGTCACCAACCCACCCGCGGGCACCAGGTAGCACGTAAGGACCAGATGAGTCGCCCGCTGGCCTGTTCTAAATATAGCTCAAATAGCAGCACTTACCAGTGAGCTGCTTCTATTTTTTAAAATATTCAATGTTCAAGTAAATTTTTTTTATTGTAAAGAATAATAAATACATTTTAATTAAATTCTTCATTTTAGCTTCTGTTTTTTCGACAAAGAATATTTGTGAAATATTTCTTAAAACTTCTTACGATTAAAATTCAAAATAATTATTCTGGCAAATCTAGTAAATCTGTAAAATCAAATTTAAATCTTATTTCAAAGTCTTTTGAATTTCTATTTAATTTTTTTTGTTCTGTAAAATCTAGAAGAAATAATGATTTGTCTTTGTTAGAAATATAGCTTTGTCCAATTTGTTGTAAGTCCGAGTCCATGGTTCTCGCCCGGAAAAGGGTGGAATGCCATCTCCGGGTTGGGGAGGAGACCCTGCCCCAAGTGGAGGAGTTCAAGTACCTAGGAGTCTTGTTCACGAGTGAGGGAAGAGTGGATCGTGAGATCGACAGGCGGATCGGTGCGGCGTCTTCAGTAATGCGGACGTTGTACCGATCCGTTGTGGTGAAGAAGGAGCTGAGCCGGAAGGCAAAGCTCTCAATTTACCGGTCGATCTACGTTCCCATCCTCACCTATGGTCATGAGCTTTGGGTCATGACCGAAAGGATAAGATCACAGGTACAAGCGTCCGAAATTAGTTTCCTCCGCCGTGTGGCGGGGCTCTCCCTTAGAGATAGGGTGAGAAGCTCTGCCATCCACATCGAGAGGAGCCAGATGAGGTGGTTCGGGCATCTGGTCAGGATGCCACCCGAACGCCTCCCTAGGGAGATGTTTAGGGCACGTCCAACCGGTAGGAGGCCACGGGGTAGACCCAGGACACGTTGGGAAGACTATGTCTCCCGGCTGGCCTGGGAACGCCTCGGGATCCCCCGGGAAGAGCTGGACGAAGTGGCTGGGGAGAGAGAAGTCTGGGTTTCCCTGCTTAGGCTGTTGCCCCCGCGACCCGACCTCGGATAAGCGGAAGATGATGGATGGATGGATGGAATTTGTTGTATATTCTAACAAAGAGCAGATTAGACTTTAACCTATTTAAAACATGTCATCAAAATTCTAAAATGTGTCTTAATCCGGAAAAATTACTAATGATGTTCCATAAATTCTTACTTTTTATTTTTTCAAAAAGATTCAAATTAGGTAGTTTTTCTCTTAATATTTTTCGGTTGAATTTTGAATTTTTAAAGAGTCGAAATTGAAGATAAACAGTTTCAAAATCTAATTTTCTTTTTTTTCGTGTTTTCTCCTCTTTTAAACCGTTCAATTGAGTGTTTTTTTCATCATTTATTCTCTACAAAAAACCTTCCGTAAGAGGAAAAAAATGTACGACGGAATGACAGACAAAAATACCAATTTTTTTATATATATAGATTTATTTATTAAAAGGTGAATTGAGCAAATTGGCTATTTCTGGCAAATTATTTAAGTGTGTATCAAACTGGTAGGCAGCCCTTCGCATTAATCAGTACCCATGAAGTAGCTCTTGGTTTCAAAAAGGTTGGTGACCCCTGTTTTACGGTAATGTGTTAATAATTTCACACATAAGTCGCTCCGGTGTATATGTCGCACCCTCGGCCAAACTATGAAAAAAACTGCGACTTATAGTCCGAAAAATACGGTAGGCTCTCTCCGCGCCCAAACAACACCAGAGATTCGTTGCTTGAATTGAATTATTACCAAAATACGATTAAAATTATTAGTAATTATGATGATGAATTGGGCTTCACGGTGGCAGAAGGGTTAGTGCGTCTGCCTCACAATACGAAGGTCCTGCAGTCCTGGGTTCAAATCCAGGCTCGGGATCTTTCTGTGTGGAGTTTGCATGTTCTCCACGTGACTGCGTGGGTTCCCTCCGGGTACTATGGCTTCCTCCCACTTCCAAAGACATGCACCTGGGGATAGGTTGATTGGCAACACTAAATTGGCCCTAGTGTGTGAATGTGAGTGTGAATGTTTTCTGTCTATCTGTGTTGGCCCTGCGATGAGGTGGCGACTTGTCCAGGGTGTACCCCGCCTTCCGCCCGATTGTAGCTGAGATAGGCGCCAGCGCCCCCCGCGACCCCGAAAGGGAATAAGGGGTAGAAAATGGATGGATGGATGGATGGATGGATGATGATGAATTAGACAAAAAGCTCCAATTTGTAAATTTCCAACCGCACCAAACCAAAATAAACGTTATAAACCCTTTTGTGTCCGGTCTTCTTCCTTCATTGATTCATGACTGACACAAAGGTCAAAAATTGGCTGTTTGCACAATCAATAGCCACCTCACTGCTTTCTGTGTACTAATCAATATCTTCCAGCACACATGGCCACAATCGGTATGAATCAAGGAAAGTATTTCAAAAGAAAATCAGGATAAACGCAAAGTAATGGTGATGGAATGACCTTCCCCCCCAGATGCATGGACAGCTGTGAAACACTCCTTTTGATGGGAGCAGGAGATAAACTGAAGAAAAGACGGACAAAAACCCAAGCAATTTAGCAGTGGCACCTTCAAGGTCAGATAAGCTTGATGTGTCCTTTCCGTTGACGACAAGTGAGCGTTTGCGACACACAGGAAGATTATTCCTAAAAACGGTAACAATGGCAGCGAGTCACATATTGTGGATTCAGCACACTGGGATGCGGTGATGGACGGCACGGAGGATCCTGAGGTAAATTGGCTTGGACAGCACATTACAAAGCCTTGCGGCATGTTTTTAAAAGGATGGTGAAGGACGCAGAGAGGTTTGTGGCCAGGAATGCAAGCAGAATGAACGGGTTGCCAGGGATTGAACGTTGTTTAAAGGCCTACTGAAACCCACTACTACCGACCACGCAGTCTGATAGTTTATATATCAATGATGAAATATTAACATTGCAACAGATGCCAATACGGCCTTTTTAGTTTACTAAATTGCAACTTTAAATTTCCCGCAGAGTTTCCTATTGAAAATGTCGCGGAATGATGACGCATGCGCGTGACGTCACGGACTGTAAGGAAATATTAGCGCTGCACGACTCGCGGCTAAAAATTTAACGGCATAATTACACAGTATTTTGGACATCTGTTTTGCTGAATCTTTTGCAATTTGTTCAATTAATAATGGAGAAGTCAAAGTAGAAAGATAGAGTTGGGAAGCTTTAGCCTTTAGCCACCCAAACACACGGTGATTCCTTGTTTAAAATTCCCAGAGGTGAAACTTTACTATGGATCAGAGCGGTCAAGCGAACATGGATCCCTACCGAATGTCAACCAGCAGTTTTCGGTGACAAAATTGTGGTAAAAAGTCGGTTGAGCTTGCGCCGTCCATACAGCTGCCGTCGACTTCCTTCAGACACTGGCCTCAAGACACCCGTGGCCACACCCCTCCGACTATCAGGTACTATTAAACTCACTAAAACACTAGCAACACAATAAAAAGATAAGGGATTTCCCAGAATTATTCTAGTAAATGTGTCTAAAAACATCTGAATCCGTTCCAGTACAATCGCCTTTTTTTTTTTTCTAGTCCTTTGCTATCAATATCCTCAAACACAAATATTTCATCCTCGCTTAAATTAATGGGGAAATTGTCGTTTTTTCGGTCCGAATAGATTTTACTGCTGGTGGCTCCCATTAAAAACAATGTGAATAAGTGTGGAGCTCTGCAACTCGTGACATCACGCGCACATACTTCCGGTATAGGCAGGGCTTTTCTATTAGCGACCAAAAGTTGCGAACTTTATCGTCGATGTTCTGTACTAAATTCTTTCAGCAAAATTATGGCAATATCGCGAAATGATCAAGTATGACACATAGAATGGACCTGCTATCCCCGTTTAAATAAGAAAATCTAATTTCAGTAGGCCTTTAAGGATACTTCATTGGCCGAGGAACTTCTCTGCTGATTTCATGGCACCACAAAATGAAATTACTTCTTTATCTCCATCACTATTTTAGTTGTATTGTATTGCAGGCCTCATATTAAAGATGGGTACGGAATTCGATACTTTTATAGCAGTGGCTATGTTCAGCGATGTTCGATTTCAATGATTACTTCTCAAAATACCTCCACCTTTGTCACCACATGACCATTGCTGGAGAAATACTATACAGGAGCACATTTACACTGCAAAAAGTAAGTGTTCAAAGACAAAACAAAAATACAAAAATTAGGGGTCTTTTATTTGAACTAAGCAAAATTATCTGCCAATAGAACAAGAAAATTTGGCTTGTCAAGACTTTTCAGAACAAGTAAAATTAGCTAACCTCAAAGTAGCCAAAAAGATAAGTATATTCTCACCAAAAGCAAGTGCACTTTTCTTGGTAGAAAAAAAACGTTTGCTCAATATGTTGAAAAATGTTCTTAAATGAAGTAAATGCTAGTGCCATTTTTTTTGATAAAATGATATGCGCTCAGCATCACATTTCTTGAAACCAGCAAACTTATAATTAAAAATGTATTGTTTCTAATGGAAAGGCAACAAGGCAAGTGCCCGTTACTCTCGGGGGTCTCCTCGCCGCTTAGGCAAATCATATGGTCTAAAAATGCATTTTCCCATCGACAACATGACATCATCGCGCCAAGTGAGTGCTCTTTCAGTCAATTAGTGCGCAAGGATATATATATATATATATATATATATATATATATATATATATATATATATATATATGTATATATATATATATATATATATATATATATATATATATATATATATATATATATATATACATACATATATATACACAGCCCACTCCCCGGCCAAAATGATTTTAATTGTTATTTTGAAGAATGTATCTGCATGTGCATGAACTATTTCTGTTCAGAATTGTTGGAAATGTTAAATGTTTAAATAATAACTGTCCGTTTACTGTACTGTGCCAACAATACTACTACAAATGTTCTATTGTTTCATTGAAAATAAAAACAGCAAAAGTCCATTTGGCTGTCATCTGTTTTAATTATGAGACACAATTGTGTCAAAGTCATGTTTTTTTTTTTTCAAGCTTGAAATAAGAAATATTTGCTGTAAAAAAAGTAGTTTTATACTTGTGTTGATGACATAGCTTTGCAACAGTTGATATTCTAGTTTCAAGCATGTTTTACTCAATATAGGTCATCAAATCTCAGCAATAAGTTGTATTATGTTACTGAGATCATTTAGGCCAGGGGTCTCAGACACGCGGCCCGCGGGCCAATTGTGGCCCACGAGATGTCAATTTGCGGCCCCCACCTTGATATGAAAGTTTAATGTTAATGCGGCCCGCAAATGGCGCTTGACAGCGTTGTTATTTGGGTTCAAAATGCCTCTTTCAACATTTTGGGTTGCCTACCCCTGCGTTAGTGGATAAGCGGCAAATGAGTGAAAGCGACAGAAACGTTGCCATGAAGACGAGGGTTTTCTTACATGCCTGGCTGCAGTCACACCGCGACACCTGTCCGTCAGTAATAACAGTCCCCGATAACCTGGACCAATTCAAACCGTTATTTGTTTTCTATCGTTTAATTTGCATTTACTCACACAATGAACGATTCATATATTTCTGTATGATGCCGGACAACACTACGGGAGCTGTCACTTTTTTGCGCTCGCTATCCCGGTACTATTACCCGCCGACCGCCGTGTTGCTGTAGGGAGGAAAAGCGAAACGAAACACATTGCGGAAATGACATTATTCTCCGTGAGTCGGCTAAATACAAATATATTCCACAACCCCAAACATGTCTTTTTCAAAGCCTGCAGTGAAGAGAAATGTTAGTGATGTGCAAAGACAATTCCCGGAAAAGTGGAAAAACATTTTTTAAAGAATCTTTTCCTGCGGCCCAGCCTCACCCAGACTCCGCGTCCAGTGGCCCCCAGGTAATTGAGTTTGAGACCCCTGATTTCGGCCCAAAACACTTAAAACAAGTAAAAGACTAACATAAAATCTGCTTAGTGAGAACAATTATCTTATCAGACAGAAAATAAGCAAATTTGACCCTTATTTGAGATATTTAATCTTACTTAGATTTTAGTTTTTGCAGTGTACGCACTACAAAACGACCAAAAACTGTAACTGTTGAATATAGGTATCGTTTCCCAGGTATTTGGATTCAAGCGTGAAAATAGATATGGACTCACATTTAATGCCTATTAGTTGAATCCGTACCGTCACTGCAGTGAATGCACGCTGCCTGCATGACATGGTCTGACAACATCAGGGAGCATCCAAAGTGCTGTAACAATGTTACACTATTTATTTACGTCCGGCCCACACACAAACCCGATTAGCGTTTCTTGTCCTGGTGGAAACGTGGCTAGAGAAGGCAAGCAGTGCTATTGTGACAAGGATGCTACTTGGCTAGTATAGAAAACTCCACCATCGTCAGCACTTGTGTAGCTTCAGTTAATGGACGCAAAAAAACAAGCAGCTCACTTTCTGATTCACTTGCCCTCGACGGGGAAGTGCTTTCCTTTGTCCCCCGCTGGAGGCAACAAGGTAAACACATCCACGTCTGATTAAGTGAATAAGCCTCCTCCTATATTTCTTCTTGCTGCCTTGCACCTTTCCACTCGGTATAAATACAAAACCTGTTTCCATTTGAGTTGTGAAATTGTGTTGGAGGTAAACAAAAACAGAATACAATGATTTGCAAATCCTCTTAAACCCATATTCAATTGAATGCACTGCACTACAAAGACAAGATATTTGATGTTCAAACTCATAAACTTAATTTTTTTTTTTGCAAATAATAACTTAGAAATTCATGGCTGCAACATGTGCCAAAGTAGTTGGGAAAGGGCATGTTCACCACTGTGTTACATCACCTTTTCTTTTAACAACACTCAATAAACGTTTGGGAACTGAGGAAACTAATTGTTGAAGCTTCGAAAGTGGAATTCTTTCCCATTCTTGTTTTATGTAGAGCTTCAGTCGTTCAACAGGCCGGGGTCTCCGCTGTCGTATTTTACGCTTCACAACAGGCCACACATTTTTGATGGGAGACAGGTCTGGACTGCAGGCTGGCCAGGAAAGTACTGCACTCTTGTTTTTACGAAGCCACGCTGTTGTAACAGGTGCTGAATGCGGCTTGGCATTGTCTTGCTGAAATAAGCAGGGGCGTCCATGAAAAAGACGGCGCTTAGATGGCAGCATATGTTGTTCCAAAACCTGTATGTACCTTTCAGCATTAACGGTGCCTTCACAGATGTGTAAGTTACCCATGCCTTGGGCACTAATGCACCCCCATACCATCACAGATGCTGGCTTTTGAACTTTGCGTCGATAACAGTCTGGATGGTCCGCTTCTCCTTTGGTCCGGATGACACAATGTTGAATATTTTCAAAAACATTTTGAAATGTGGACTTGTCAGACCACAGAACACTTTTCCACTTTGCATTAGTCCATCTGAGATGATCTCGGGTCCAGAGAAGCTGGGGCGTTTCTGGATGCTGTTGATAAATGGCTTTTGCTTTGCATAGTAGAGCTTTAACTTGCACTTACAGATGTTGCGATGAACTGTATTTAGTGACAATGGTTTTCGGAAGTGTTCCTGAGCCCATGTGGTGATATCCTTTAGAGATTGATGTCGGTTTTTGATACAGTGCCGTCTGAGGCATCGAAGGTCACGGTCATTCAATGTTGGTTTTCGGCCCTGCCGCTTGCGTGGAGTGATTTCTCCAGATTCTCTGAACCTTTTGATGATATTATGGAGCGTAGATGTTGAAATTCCTAAGTTTCTTGCAATTGCACTTTGAGAAACGTTGTTCTTAAACTGTTTGACTATTTGCTCACGCAGTTGTGGACAAAGGGGTGTACCTCGCCCCATCCTTTCTTGTGAAAGACTGAGCATTTTTTGGGAGGCTGTTTTTATACCCAATCATGGCACCCACCTGTTTCCAACAAGCATGCACACCTGTGGGATGTTCCCAATAAGTGTTTGATGAGCATTCCTCAATTTTATCGGAATTTATTGCCACCTTTCCCAACTTATTTGTCACGTGTTGCTGGCATCAAATTTGAAAGTTAATGATTATTTAGAAAAAAAAAAAAGTTCATAAGTTTGAACATCAAATATGTTGTCTTTGTAGCATATTAATCTGAATATGGGTTGAAAATGATTTGCAAAACATTGTATTCCGTTTATATTTACATCTAACACAACTTCCCAACTCATATGGAAACGGGGTTTGTAGAAAACAGTCATTTTAGGCGTTTTCTGTTCCCAGTTGGACACCGCCGGACTGGATAGAGCACAGGTGTTAAACTCAAGGCACGGGGGCCAAATCTCGCCTGCCACATTATATTAAGTGGCTCGCAAAAGCCTGGAAATAATATGCGTTAATAAAATGCTTAATGTTTTCTTACTAAATATATGTTTTCTTTCCCTTTTGACATTAAAACTGATGTACTGCATACAATTGCATATCTTTTCAAATTCAATATTATTAAAATCAAATTATATTATGTATTTCAAAAATATTTTTTGTTAAAATAAAGATAAATACTGCACTTAAATATCTGCTTGACTTATGATTCCAAAACAAATTATACAACAAATGGTAGACTGTAAAATTGTCAATAGTTTTTCAATGCAAAGCAACTTTGGTACTTTTTTTTCCATATATAAAAAAGACACTAAAACATTTAAAAAAAAACAAAAACATTAAAACAACATAATATTTCGGTAAAAACAAAACAAAACTGGCAGCTCTGTTGCTTGAATTTTATCGCTAAAAACAGTGGTATTGTTTTTTCATTCCATTCCATCCACTTTCTACCGCTTATTCCCTTTTGGGGTCGCGGGGGGCGCTGGCGCCTATCTCAGCTACAATCGGGCGGAAGGCGGGGTACACCCTGGACAAGTCGCCCCTCATCGCAGGGCCAACACAGATAGACAGACAACATTCACACTCACATTCACACACTAGGGCCAATTTAATGTTGCCAATCAACCTATCCCCAGGTGCATGTCTTTGGAGGTGGGAGGAAGCCGGAGTACCCGGAGGGAACCCACGCATTCACGGGGAGAACATGCAAACTCCACACAGAAAGATCCCGAGCCTGGATTTGAACCCAGGACTGCAGGAACTTCGTATTGTGAGGCACACGCACGAACCCCTCTTCCACCGTGAAGCCCTCATTCTATTCCATTTATTACATTTTTTATATGCTGTAATAAAACACTGCTTTTACTGTAAAATTCTGGTGACTGAGCTGCCAGTTTTTAACTTAAAAATTGTATATTTTTTTTGCAGCTTATTTAAAAAAATACAATGTTAATGTATTCTATATATCCACATGTATATTCATGTATTACCCATTGTTAAAAGCGGCCCTCTCAGTGCCCCCATAACTGCGATGTGGCCCTCAATTAAAAGGAGTTTGACACCCCCGGGATAGAGCCACAACTCTGGTTCCCCTGACAGACGGAGGAGAGCCATTTTATTTGCCGCTTGCGGCGCAGCTTCACTCAAGTACCTTGTGGCTTATTTTCCTGACCTTGCACAAGATAGCCGTGACCTTGCCGTCCCGCTGCGTGTTGATTTCGAAATACTTCTTCTCCCTTTGTGAGTCCTCTATCACAGCTTATTGCTTTTGGTGCCATGGTAACAATATTAATCACAGTCCAGACATATTCTGACACCCTCTTGTTGTGATACGTACTGGCACTCTCACTGCCTGGCGAACACTTGCATTATGAGGAAGGCGGAGACAGACTTGGTTCCAGGAGGAAGTCTCAGCAATGAGACCACGATGTGGGCGTAGTCATCACAGTCCATTTCATAGTGGAATATCTTTAACCTTGATTACGGGCAGCTTGGACCAATGTTGATTCCTCCACTCAGTTCTAATTTCACTTCCCTTTTTACTTTCACTTGTCCTTTGTTTAGCTCGCGCCCCCCGAAGAATCGACTTATGGGCCAAAATTAAAATAACATTTCGCCCATCATCAACAGCCCTAATGTGAGACAAAAATCCCACATATCTTTCCTTTTTATCCATCCATCCATCTTCTTCCGCTTATCTCGGTTGGTAGAGTGGCCGTGCCAGCAACTTGAGGGTTGCAGGTTCGATTCCCGCTTCCGCCATTCTAGTCACTGCCGTTGTGTCCTTGGGCAAGGCACTTTACCCACCTGCTCCCAGTGCCACCCACACTGGTTTAAATGTAACTTAGATATTGGGTTTCACTACGTAAAGCGCTTTGAGTCACTAGAGAAAAGCGCTATATAAATATAATTCACTTCACTTCTCATCTGAGGTCAGGTAACGGGGGCAGCAGCCTAAGCAGGGAAGCCCAGACTTTCCTCTCCCCAGCCATTTCATCCAGCTCCTCCCGGGGGATCTTGAGGCGTTCCCAGGCCAGCCAGGAGTAAAATCGTGTTCCCAACGTGTCCTGGGTCTTCCCCGTGGCCTCATACCTGTCGGATGTGCCCGAATTACCTCCCTGACCAGATGCCCAAACCACCTCATCTGGCTCCTCTCAATGTGGAGGAGCAGCGGCGGCTTTAGTTTTTCCCACGCCCCGCAGTATCCTTCTGTTCCCTCGATACGAGATGTGTGTCTCGTTTCCCAGGACTTCCCCTGGATCACTTGTTGCTTCCCCAGATCTCGACCTCTCGCCTGCCAACGGATTTTGACGCCTCTCTCCTGCCCCCCGGCCACTCGCCTTCCCACAGACTTTCTAGCCAGCCTCGCCCTTGTCGGATCACCACGCTCTTCTCCAAACGCAACTTCAACACTTGCCGGCAAGACTCCCCATTTAAATAAATCAAATAGTCTTGCACCTACTCTTTTGGTTGACTACACACCTCACATCACATGTATTAATAAATACACCGAAGGCTAAACAGCTTCCCTGTCTCAATGCCGTCTTCTTCTTCCCTATACTGTTACATACATGAACTCGACGGTGAAATTGTAAGACAATAGAACTTGGATAACTCCTGTACCAAATGACAATTGATTTGGTTTATTACAAATCTTTATTACAATAAACCTTATAAGGTTTTTTCAGGTGTACTGGAGAGGAGGCTATGCCGGATTGTCGAACCTCGGATTCAGGCGGAACTGGTCGTGGAACTGTGGACCAGCTCTATACTCTCGGCAGGGTTCTTGAGGGTGCTTGGGAGTTTGCCCAACCAGTCTACATGTGCTTTGTGGACTTGGAGAAGGCATTCGACCGTGTCCCTCGGGAAGTCCTGTGGGGAGTGCTCAGAGAGTATGGGGTATCGGACTGTCTTATTGTGGCAGTCCGCTCCCTGTATGATCAGTGTCAGAGCTTGGTCCGCATTGCTGGCAGTAAGTCGGACACGTTTCCAGTGAGGGTTAGACTCCGCCAAGGCTGTCCTTTGTCACCGATTCTGTTCATAACTTTTATGGACAAAATTTCTACGCGCAGTCAAGGCGTTGAAGGGGTTCCGGTTTGGTGACCGCAAGATTAGGTCTCTGCTTTTTGCAGAAGATCTTGTCCTGATGGCTTCATCTGACCAGGATCTTCAGCTCTCACTGGATCGGTTTGCAGCCGAGTGTGAAGCGATGTAATGCCATCTCCGGGTTGGGGAGGAGACCCTGCCCCAAGTGGAGGAGTTCAAGTACCTAGGAGTCTTGTTCGCGAGTGAGGGAAGAGTGGATCGTGAGATCGACAGGTGCGGCGTCTTCAGTAATGCGGACGTTGCACCGATCCGTTGTGGTGAAGAAGGAGCTGAGCCGGAAGGCAAAGCTCTCAGTTTACCGGTCGATCTACGTTCCCATCCTCACCTATGGTCATGAGCTTTGGGTCATGACCGAAAGGATAAGATCACGGGTACAAGCGGCCCAAATGAGTTTCCTCCGCCGTGCGGCGGGGCTCTCCCTTAGAGATAGGGTGAGAAGCTCTGCCATCCGGGAGGAACTCAAAGTAAAGCCGCTGCTCCTTCACATCGAGAGGAGCCAGATGAGGTGGTTCGGGCATCTGGTCAGGATGTCACTCGAACGCCTCCCTAGGGAGGTGTTTAGGGCACGTCCAACCGGTAGGAGGCCACGGGGAAGACCCAGGACACGTTGAGAAGAATATGTCTCCTGGCTGGCCTGGGAACGCCTCGGGATCCCCCGGGAAAAGCTAGACGAAGTGGCTGGGGAGAGGGAAGTCTGGGTTTCCCTGCTTAGGCTGTTGCCCCCGCGACCCGACCTCGGATAAGCGGAAGAAGATGGATGGATGGATGGACAATTCTTTAGAACTGAATAAATGCCTGATGATTTTGGCGTATTCTTTTTTAATCACTCTGTACTTAAATTAAAGATGCATCAATAATCGATTTATAATTGAATTACCGCTCCTGAAACCTAACCCTAATCGAATCGTGAGGTGGACAAAGATTCCCACCTCTAGTGTCGAGCGCAGGGGTCGGCAACCCAAAACGTTGCAAGAGCCATATTGGACCGAAAATACAAAAAAGAAATCTGTCTGGAGCTGCAAAAACTGAAATGGCGTATATGAGTCCCATAATGAAGGCAAAACATTATGTAAGTGTCCATATTAGCTATAATGGCCTACTATCAAAATGACTTTAAAAGTTTTATATAACTCCTATAATGGAGGCAAACACATGATGTAAGTGTTTATAATAGCTATAATAGCCTACTATCAAAAGGACTTTAAAAGTCATATACAAGACTTATAATGAAGGCAACACATGATGAAAGTGTCTATTAGCTATATTAGCCTACTATCAAAATAACAATATGTCGCAGGCTGAAGCAAATCTTTGTTGACAGAAATGTTGAAATTTAAAGTGTATTCTACTCATTTTTACAACATTAGAAACCATTAGTACATTAAAGGCTACTCAGAAGGTGAGATAACTCTTAGAAATGACTGTTTTTAAATGGTATAGATGTGTGTCCAAGTTAAAGGAAACGGCACGCTGTCTTCTTCTAATGGATTTATTACAATCTTTGGCAAGCTAGGTAATGTTTGCTGTGGTCTGGAACAGCATGGTACACAAACAACTATCTGAAATGCAGCCAATATTACATACAGATAATGTGTCATGAGACATGCAAAACTACATTATATACAAATAGGATAAAAGTAAAGGATATTAAATGAGGTGAAATATACCTACAAGGCGTAATTATGCAATATGTACATACAGCTAGCCTAAATAGCATGTTAGCATTGATTAGCTTGCAGCATGCACTGACCAAATATGCCTGATTAGCACGCCAACAAGTCAATAAAATTAACAAAGCGCGCTTTTGACCATTCAGGCACAGCATGAAACTTTTGGTGGACAAAATGAGAAAGAAGTAGAGGAAGATTTGACATGCAAACAAACTGTTGCATCACAGTTTACACTGTGGTGAGTTCAAGAACTGCCAAAATTAGTTCGACAAAACGATGTTCACCAAATAGTCTCATCAGTGAAGCATACACACAAACATATTAAACAGTGGGCTTTCTAACAATTGGGAAGGTTTGTGTCATGGTTGTCCTCAAAAAAAAAAAAACATACTAAAACAAAACAATTATGTCCTCCCCAACTTTTTCCATTTTCAATCCTTTTTTTAAAAAAATGCTCCAGGGAGCCACTGCGGCGGCACTAAAGAGCCGCATGCGGCTTGAGAGCCGCGGTTTGCTGACCTCCGGTCTACTGGGACAGGCGAAAGTTAAGTCGAGGAAAATGTGGTAGTTTATAAATTACTTAATGTTTCTGTTTGGCACGGTAGTAAAAGTGTCAAAGCCGGTGGTCGAGAGCCACTGACTTATACGGATGGATTCCATTGCATAGTTAGATTTTTTTTCTCTCATCTGCATTTAATGGGAAGATCTAGGCTCCTTGCTTACTCAGATAGTCGTTAGGTGGCCCACCGCTTGGTTTAGTTCAAAAGTCACGTGACTGAATACAACCTATCAGGGTTACAGTGTGTTACAGACCCGAAAATGTACAAACCCCGTTTTAATAAGAGTTGGGAAATTGTGTTAGATGCAAATATAAACGGAATACAATGATTTGCAAATCCTTTTCAACCCATATTCAATTGAATGCACTACAAAGATATTTGGTGTTAAAACTCATAAACGTTGTTTTTTTTTTTGCAAATAATAATAAACTTAGAAATTCATGGCTGCAACACGTGCCAAAGTAGTTGGGAAAGGGCATGTTCATCGCTGTGTGACATCACCTTTTCTTTTAACAACACTCAATAAACGTTTGGGAACTGAGGAAACTAATTGTTGAAGCTTTGAAAGTGGAATTCTTTCCCATTCTTGTTTTATGTAGAGCTTCAGTCGTTCAACAGTCCGGGGTCTCCGCTGTCGTATTTTACGCTTCATAATGCGCCACGCATTTTCGATGGGAGACAGGTCTGGACTGCAGGCGGGCCAGGAAAGTACTGCACTCTTTTTTTTACGAAGCCACACTGTTGTAACAGGTGCTGAATTTGGCCTGGCATTGTCTTGCTAAAATAAGCAGGGGCGTCCATGAAAAAGACGGGGCTTAGATGGCAGTATATGTTGTTCCAAAACCTGTATATACATTTCAGCATTAATGGTGCCTTCACAGGTGTGTAAGTTACCCATGCCTTGGGCACTAATGCACCCCCATACCATCACAGATGCTGGCTTTTGAACTTTGCGTCGATAACAGTCTGGATGGTTCGCTTCGCCTTTGGTCCGGATGACACGATGTCGAATATTTCCAAAAACATTTTGAACTGTGGACTTGTCAGACCAGAGAACACTTTTCCACTTTGCTTCAGTCCATCTGAGATGATCTCAGGCCCAGAGAAGCTGGCAGTGTTTCTGGATGTTGTTGATAAATGGCTTTCGCTTTGCATAGTAGAACTTTAACTTGCACTTACAGATGTAGCGACAAACTGTATTTAGTGACAATGGTTTTCGGAAGTGTTCCTAAGCCCATTTGGTGATATCCTTTGGAGATTCATGTCAGTTTTTGATACAGTGCCGTCTGAGGGATCGAAGGTCACGGTCATTCAATGTTGGTTTTCGGCCCTGCCGCTTACGTGGAGTGATTTCTCCAGATTCTCTGAACCTTTTGATGATATTATGGACTGTAGATGTTGAAATCCCTAAATTTCTTGCAATTGCACTTTGAGAAATGTTGTTCTTAAACTGTTTGACTATTTGCTCATGCAGTTGTGGACAAAGGGGTGTACCTCGCCCCATCCTTTCTTGCATTTTTTGGGAAGCTGTTTTTATACTCAAACATGTCACCCACCTTTTCCCAATTAGCCTGCACACCTGTGGGATGTTCCAAATAAGTGTTTGATGAGCATTCCTCAACTTTATCAGTATTTATAGCAACATTTCCCAACTTTTTTGTCACATGTTGCTGGCATCAAATTCTAAAGTTAATGATTATTTGCAAAAAAAAAAAAAAATGTTCATCAGTTGGAACATCAAATATGTTGTCTTTGTAGCATATTCAACTGAATATGGGTTGAAAATGATTTGCAAATCATTGTATTCCGTTTGTATTTACACCTAACACAATTTCCCAACTCATATAGAAACGGGGTTTGTACAACCTACTGTAACTGTTACGCTTGTGTGGCATTGTAATGCCGGATTCGGTCCTCCGTGGATGCGTCAGCAAGAACACAGCAAAAAGGTAAGAACTAAGGGATTTATTAAACAAAAGGAGCTTTGAACAAAAACACTGATACAAAGAGAAAAACGCAAATAAAAGCGCTAGCATGGAAAGCTAGGACAAACAAACCGAAGCACAAAGGTACACAAAAGGAAACACAAAACAACTAGCGTGAAAGCTAGGAATAAAATAAAGCTTAGCGTGAGAGCTAGCGAAAACGAGAGTGAGAGACAAGTCATAAACAGATGTATGTGAACAAACTAAGATCCGACAATCAGTGAACAGAAAACGCTGGCTTATAAACAGGTGGTGATTAGTCAAGACAGGTGTGCTGGAAAAGAGAGTAGCAGCTGAAACTAATGAGTGACCATGGAAACGAACAAAACAGGAACTAAGTATGTCAACCGCAGAGTGATATAAAAATGGAACAAAAATAACAATATGGTGATGATCCGACCATCGGATCACAACAGTAACGACTGGTTGGCATAGTGATGCCAAATTGGTGCCTTCGTGGATGCGTCGACATGAACACAGCAACGGTAAGTTTAAATGATTTATTAAACTTAACAAAAACAGACTATGAACAAAATCACTGGAGCTAACAGACAAAAATAAACCAAGGGCGCTAGCATGAAAGGTAGGAATAGAAAATACAAAAACTATACTTGGCACGAAGGACACAAAAGAGTAAACAAAAACATTCAGCATGAAAGCTGGAATATCAAGTGGCTTAGCGTAAGAGCTAGCGAGAAAATACATACGGGTAGTAGACAGTCGTGAATGTTGCTCGAAGGCAAATTAGAGTCCCAGAAAGAATAATGAAAAGGGACGGGCTTAAATAGGGGAGTAATTAAAAAGTGACAGGTGTGCAGAAACCGTGATTAGCAGGTGGGATCAATGAGCAACCATGGTGACTGACTAAACAGGAAGTAAGAGTGTAGAACAACAGAGTGATACAACAACTGGAAGTATAAACCATATGTGGTGATCCAAGTAGCGGATCGCAACACCTACCAAGGTTACAGACCATAAAATGTATCATATTCATTGGATAGGAAGGAAAACGCATAAAAAAAACATCGCTGTCCTCATTATATCAATGATGTTACAGGACAATGGCCGGGATTCACACTCACATGAAAGTAAATATGCAACTTGACTTCATCAAGAGTCTGCTGTGCTGGGAAGATCCGCCCGGCGCCGTGATGAATTGGCTTGATGAGACGCTGCTGTGGCTCACTAAAAACAGATGTTGCAAACAAACAAGAGAAAACGAGTGTTATGTTCTTCCACTGCCTGGGGGGATGGGGGGGTAACAAGAATGCAGAGAAATAAACACTTGCCACTCATGTTATTGTTTTCATGCACACAATGCTCCGGTGTCATTGGGGTGTTTACAAAAAAGTCACATTGTCTGTGTCTCGTGTAATCTTATTTGGGTCAAAATATTAAGAAATAAAGTCACACGCTGACTGGATGTGCTTTCTTAGGAGCACCTCACATTATTCCTCGGTAGATAGCTTCGGGCTACAGCTGAACTCATCATCACAAGTGACACTGTCATGATGAGCAGTGACACTCACTGCTGCATAATGAGCGACAGTAAAGCCATATTTACCACGTCAGCGACACCCGCGTCACTCTGGGGGTATATCGTTGTGACACCACGGATTGGCACCCACACGCCACGGTGTCACCTCCAATTAGCCTGGTACAATAATCTGCTATTTGGATATTTTACATTTGCAATCATCACAGTCATTGTGATATAATTTCTGGCCTCTGGGAGCGCAGGGGATTTTTATTCCACTTTGATGAGAAAAAGGGGAACATCACATGCATACTTGCCAACCCTCCCGGATTTTCCGGGAGACTCACGAAATTCAGCGCCTCTCTCGAAAACCTCCCGGAAGAAATTTTCTCCCGAAATTCATCTGGAGCTGGAGGCCACGCCCCCTCCAGCTCAAACATGCACAGTTCAAAGCTTGAAAAAGGAGGATTGCAGGCGGATCTGACGGCATTTAAAGTCCACCCATCCATTTTCTACCGCTTATTCCCTTTCGGGGTCGCGGGGGGCGCTGGCGCCTATCTCAGCTACAATCGGGCGGAAGGCAGGGTACACCCTGGACAAGTCGCCACCTCATCGCAGGGCCAACACAGATAGACAGACAACATTCACACTCACATTCACACACTAGGGCCAATTTAGTGTTGCCAATCAACCTATCCCCAGGTGCATGTCTTTGGAAGTGGGAGGAAGCCGGAGTACCCGGAGGGAACCCACGCATTCACGGGGAGAACATGCAAACTCCACACAGAAAGATCCCGAGCCTGGATTTGAACCCAGGACTGCAGGACCTTCGTATTGTGAAGCAGACGCACTAACCCCTCTGCCACCGTGAAGCCCGGCATTTAAAGTAATTTTTAAAAACGACAGCTAATCCTCCTCCTTTTCGACCGGACGACCGCGGAGAATTAAAGTAGGAACACTCCGGAGGCAGAAGTTCATTAAAGGGGAACATTATCACAATTTCAAAAGGGTTAAAAACAATAAAAATCTGTTCCCAGTGGCTTGTTTTATTTTTCGAAGTTTTTTTCAAAATTTTACACCTCCCGGAATATCCCTAAAAAAAGCTTTAAAGTTCTTGATTTTCCCTATTTGCGACGCAACTGTCAATTTCCCTGTGACGTCATACAGGGCTGCCAATACAAACAACATGGCGGTTACCACAGCAAGATATAGCGACATTAGCTCGGATTCAGACTCGGATTTCAGCGGCTTAAGCGATTCAACAGATTACGCATGTATTGGAACAGATGGTCGGAGTATGGAGGCAGATAGCAAAAACGAAATTGAAGAAGAAATTGAAGCTATTGAGCGAATAGCTATTGACGCTATTCGGCCATAGCATGGGTGTACCTAATGAAGTGGCCCATAGCATGGCTGCCTTATTAGCATCGCCGGTAAAATGTGCGGACCAAACGATCAGGACTTTCGCATCTTGTGACACTGGAGCAACTTAAATCCGTCGATTGGTAAGTGTTTGTTTCGCATTGAATGTGGGTATCTAGTTTCAGATGTACATACAGCTAGCGTAAATAGCATGTTAGCATCGATTAGCGTAGCATGTTAGCATCGATTAGCTGGCAGTCATGCTGCGACCAAATATGTCTGATTAGCACATAAGTCAACAACATCAACAAAACTCACCTTTGTGATTTCGTTGACTTAATCATTGCAAATGCATCTGCAGGTTATCCATACATCTCTGTGCCATGTCTGTCTTAGCATCGCCGGTAAAATGTGCAGACACTCCGGCAAATTCAATGGGGGTCTGGCGGCAGATTTCTTGCCAGTGGTGCAACTTGAATCCCTCCCTGTTAGTGTTGTTACACCCTCCGACAACACACCGACGAGGCATGATGTCTCCAAGGTTCCAAAAAATAGTCGAAAAAACGGAAAATAACAGAGCTGAGACCCGGTGTTTGTAATGTGAAAATGAAAATGGCGGGTGTGTTACCTCGGTGACGTCACGTTCTGACGTCATCGCTAAAAGACCAATAAACAGAAAGGCGTTTAATTTGCCAAAATTCACCCATTTAGAGTTCGGAAATCGGTTAAAAAAATACATGGTCTTTTTTCTGCAACATTAAGGTATATATTGACGCTTGCATAGGTTTGGTGATAATGTTCCCCTTTAAGAGGGGCGGACTCACCGGCTCTCAGCCATGCTTCCGTGACACAGAGAAAGTCAAGTCCGCGGGAAGTGAATAAATCCTTCAGGATAAACGTTTTGTTCGTCGAAGATCTTGCGTTCACGAGACCGAACCTGGCGGGGGCCAGCACGTCCAAGGGCGCAGCTAATCCAGGTGGGGCCCGACACACAGCCCGCAAGTGGCAGGGGAGAGGAGCCACGAGGCGGGAAAGTAAGGCAGGAATCCGGCCAGGTGAAAAAGCTGCCTGAGACGTCGAAAAACCAACGTCGAAGTTAATCATATCAGTGGGAGAGGGTCAAAGATCCAACGGTGTTTGGCGGTCATACACAAGCAGTGAGCTGACAGAGACCAAAATAGACGCAAACAACACAAAAACGAACAGAGCCGACAGCGATAGACGGCAGGGCAAAGCACATACTGGCGCCATCTTCTGGAAACTCGGAAGTGACGTTACTCAAATAGTGAAAAGTAAGTCTTGTTGTGTTTTTTTTTAGTAACCAGCAAGCACAGTACAGTTAGTAAAACAACTGTGTTTTTATTACTGTGTATTTGATAGGTGCCGTCTGAAATTAAACTATTTATTTTATTTATATATATAATAAAATAAATATATATAGCTAGAATTCTCTGAAAGTTAAGTATTTCATCCATATATATATACATATATATATGAAATACTCAAGTTGGTGAATTGGCTGTAAATATACACCACACCCCCGCCTCCGCCCCACCCCCGACCACGCCCCCCACCCCCCGAAATCGGAGGTCTCAAGGTATGCTCACATGTCATTAAATCAGGAGAGAGACGACACAAAGTTCTGCCGTTGGAAGATTATTACACAAGTGGAGGTAAAAAAGATCCCCAAAGCTAATAGTCAGCCATGCTGCAAAAGTCGTAGGCATCGTAAGTGCAGACCTGTCAACTAGGGTTGGGTATCGTCCAACCTGTCATGTGGTGTGGCCGTCAACTGACCAAAAACTGTTTTTATCATCTCAGAAATATTTCTAAAGTGAGAGATTGGTTGTCAAAATTGGATCTCGAAATGATCATTCACTCGTTCATTTCATCTCATATTGACTAGTGCAGTGGTTCTCAAATGGGGGTACGCGTACCCCTGGGGGTATTTGAAGGTATTCCAAGGGGTACGTGAGATTTTTTTTAAATATTTTAAAAATAGCAACAATTCAAAAATCATTTATAAATATATTTATTGAATAATACTTTAACAAAATATGAATGTAAGTACATAACCTGTGAAAAAAGAAATACAACAATGCAATATTCAGTGTTGAGAGCCAGATTTTTTGTGTGGACATGTTCCATAAATATTGATGTTAAAGATTAAGTTTTTTGTGAAGAAATGTTTAGAATTAAGTTCAAGAATCCAGATGGATCTCTATTACAATCCCCAAAGAGAGCACTTTAAGTTGATGATTACTTCTATGTGTTAAAAACTTTATTTATAATTGAATTACTTGTTTATTTTTCAACAAGTTTTTAGTTATTTTTACATATTTTTTTCCAAATAGATTAAGAAAGACCACCACAAATGAGCAATATTTTGCACTGTTATAGAATTTCATGAATCAGAAACTGATGACATAGTGTTGTATTTTACTTCTTCATCTCTTTTTTTTCCAAACCAAAAATGCTTTGCTCTGATTAGGGGGTACTTGAATTAAAAAAATGTTCACAGGGGGTACATCACTGAAAAAAGGTTGAGAACCACTTATGTAGAGGACGTTAAAGGCAGTGCAGTCACGGCAGCCCTTGATAATGTCGGCCGGGTGAAAATTGGGACATATTCGGGAAAATGGTTGCACCGGTAGATTGTCGAGAGGTGCACTGACATTCAGGAGTCTCCCAGAAAAATCGTGAGGGTTGGCAGGTATGTTGCTAGAGCGGGAAAGCCATTCATAGAAGGTGAATTCATTAAAAAGTGCATGTTAGATTTTTTTAAAGAAATCTTTTCTTGCGGCCCAGCTTCACCCAGTTTCTGCATCCAGTGGCCCCCAGGTAAATTGAGTTTAAGACCCCTGCATTAGAACAAAAGAACATGGGAGGACTTTGCCCTTTAAAAAGAGAGGATCCAAACTGCTACATTGGATGTAATCTTCTATTCTAGTCTCCTTGCCTTATTCAGACAAGCCATTAGAACAAAAAAAAACATAGGGGGACTTTGCACTTTTAAAAGAGAGGATCCGAACTGTTAAAACTGGGGCCGATTGGATGTATCGCCAAATTCTTTAAAATGCCTTTGGAGATGGGTTATAGTTGACATTTAAACATTCAATTAATGGTCATAGTTCCAGTAGACAACAATTATGAGTATCATTGTGGTGTGTGATAAAACTGCACATTTTGTAGAGGCCTTTTTTAGTGGCCAACCTAAGGCACACCTGTGCAATAATCATTAAGTGCAAAGTAGTTATTATCTGGATTGTCGTACATTTCTGCCAGCATGTTAAGCCACTGAAACCGATACAAAGTCAGTGTCTTTTGGCTTTCTGGAAGAAAACTAGCAGTTGAATTAATTTTGTTCAGAACATCTGGAATAGAATTCTGCAGGTTTCATGCTAATTGTCGACTAATCCTCCCGCTCCGCTGCATCATGTGTGACAGGAAAGTATAAGCTTGGAAATGTCAAAGGGTGAACTCATCTCCTTGGTTAAGGTAAAAAAAAAAAAGCAGGGATATTTCAGGCACTTCAAGTATACCCGATGCTTGGTTCATACTGAGCTATGAGGTCTCTGAGATTAAAGTGAAAAAACATAAAGTCACTACAACAAAAAGAGAGCAGAGTTGCTAAAAAACAGTGAACTGGCAATACTTTTAAGTTAGCACGTACCTCGTAGACGAGATAGCCGGATGTAGCTAAAAAAAAAGATTCCTGTATTTCCCGATTTGCTTCCTTTTTTAACGGGGCGGCATAGCACGGTCGGTAGAGCGGCCGTGCCAGCAACTTGAGGGTTGCAGGTTCAATACCCGCTTCCGCCATCCTAGTCACTGCCGTTGTGTCCTTGGGCAAGACACTTTACCCAACCACTCCCAGTGCCACCCACACTGGTTTAAATGTAACTTAGATATTGGGTTTCACTATGTAAAGCGCTTTGAGTCAATTGAGAAAAGCGCTATATAAATATAATTCACTTCACAACAGAAAAATGTCATGTGGTAAAAAGTCACATTCGTAGTCCGATCGCCATAAGCTCGGCCAATCATTCTCGCTAGCTGTTGCCGCCAAGGAGCTGTCATACGTGCTGGCATCGATTGGTTTAGCCTTAGCCTGCGGGAAATTGTTGTCAAAGCTGTAATCAATGAAATGTATTGATATTTTATGGATAACAAAAATACGGGACACAACGCGTCCCTTGACAGCTTAATTATTATCCTCTAAACTAAAGGCTTAGTGGCAACATGTGTGGACAGCACTATTTAGCTCCTATTTCCAAAATTGTGTACACTACTGAATTGGGGTCTTATGGTCGCTTATGTGGACACTTATACTGCCATCTGGTTGTGTCAGAAGAGTATAACATACAATGGAATTTGGAAAAAAAGTGTAAAAATAATAATGTGCATGTCACTTAACATGAAGTACACGTTTGTGTACTTATGGACTAAGTCCATCATATCAAAAGTTGATTCCTAGTTTTTATTCTAATTAGGGTCCAACCATCCATCCATCCATTTTGTACCGCTTATTCCCTTTGGGATCGCGGAGGGCGCCGAAGCCTATCTCAGCTACAATCGGGCGGAAGGCGGCGTACACCCTGCACAAGTCGCCACCTCATCACCAGCACAAATAGACAGACACCATTCACACTCACAATCACACACTCGGGCCAATTTAGTGTTACCAATCCACTTATCCCCCAGGTGCATGTCTTTGAAAGTGGGAGGAAGCCGGAGTACCCGGAGGGAACCCACGCAGTCACAGGGAGAACATGCAAACTCCACACAGAAAGATCCCGAGCAAGAACCCAGGACTACTCAGGAACTTCGTATTGTGAGGCAGACGCACTAACCCCTCTCCCACAGTGCTTTAATTAGGGTCCAATAAGCCCAAATAGCAAAGAAAAATAAAAAAGCATGTAAACCAGGGGCGCTCACACTTTTTCTGCAGGCGAGCTACTTTTCAATTGACCAAGTCGAGGAGATCTACCTCATTCCTATTTATAATTTATATTTATTTATTTATGAAAGAGACATTTTTGTTAACAAGTTAATGGTGTTTAATGATAATACAAACATGTTTAACACACATAGATTCCTTTCTTTCATGAAGACAATAATATAAGTTGGTGTATTTGATTCTGATGACTTGCATTGATTGGAATTAGACAGTGGTGCTGATAACGTCCGCATTTTCAAATGGAGGGAAAAAAAGTCCTCCTTTCTGTCCAATACCACATGAAAGTGGTTGGATTTGGCATCTCATTTGTTCAACTTGCATACTCGTTTTTAAACACTTTGTTATGAGAGTAGCATATGTGTGTGGCCCTTTAATGTCTGGCAGCAGGTGAGTGACGTCAGTGAGTGTGCGGGTGGGCAAGCAAGTGAGAAAGCGGTCGCTGAGGGCGGGGGAGAAATACATTGGCATCAAACTCCGTAGCTTGCTAGCTTGTGCACGCTAGCTTTCTGAGACTCTTATTTTGTTAGCATAGGCAGGATGAAACAGGTCTTTTATGGTGAAGACAGGAACTGTGCAGTCGGTCTTTAGAGTTTTGACAGTAGGTACGGAGTCTCTAGAAATAAAATGTGTTTCTCTGCGTCCGCCCTGTTAGTGATTTTTTTCTTAAATATGAGCTTGCAGCAGCCAGCGTCATCTCACAAGATCCTCGGGTGCCGAGAAAGTCAAACAACTGACGAAAGTGAAGTCTTGGTATGATTGATGATTGCTCATTTTTATGTCTATTTTTTAATGCCTGGCTTGAGATCGACTGACACACCCTCCGAGATCGACCAGTCGATCGCGATCGACGTAATTGGCACCCCTGATGTAAACAAACAGCTTAGGCCTTAAGAGGTTTAATACGGAACGCATAATTTGGTCTTAAAAACCGGAACGATTCCGTTTTTCTAAGGACAGTTGGCAACCCGAGCAATAATAGACCTCTGAAATTGCCCTGATTGTACGAAATTGAAAAGACCAGGTCCATATACTGATATGATAAAATTGAACACAAATCAGACGTCAGTTTTGCCGTGATGTGTTTGAAGGACTAATGATATCACATCAGCTATTACGGCGACACATCAATTCGTATCTGTCATTTTTCGCAATGGCTTCTGTGTGCCTGTGCTGAATAGAGAATTACTGTACGGCGCAGTAATGTTCCCCCTGTATGAATGTCATCAGTATTCCGTGAGAGCACAGGAAGTGACAGGGGGCTCTCTGCAGCGACAGTCCTGTCCACACGCATCAGCTGCAATATTCCCTGCGGCGGCCTGCCACCATTCTGCCTCTAACCACCTGCTCGGCAACAACACCTGCTCACATGTGGCCTCTGCGGCCACACCAGTCACCGTGTTTATGGGTCACAACTTGACGTGCGCTCATCGCTCTGATTGCTGGACTCAAATGCTGTAAGGCTGCCAGAGAGGCAAAATTGTTTTGGTGAGCGTTTCTGACAATTGTGGCTAAAATGTACTCATTGAAACTGGATGGGGATCTTGTACAAACCTTGTACGAAATGTGCAGTTGTATTACTTGACAGGGAACCGGGGAATTATAAAAAACAGTCAATATCTGCTCAGACCACAATTTGTAAGGGTGTAGAAAAGGAATCGATTTGTTACATTTAGCTTTATTATCAAGATCCTGAATAGAAGCAACATTTTCCAGAATTGATTATTAATAATACTGGGGGTGCACAAAAAAATCGATTCACATCCGAATCGCAGTTGGTATTTTGCCTGAAGTTAAATCAAATCAACTTTATTTATAAAGCACATTTAAAATTTACCACAGGGGTAGTTAAATCGATTCATAATTTCAAAAAATATTTATACAGATCAAAAGTTTGGACACAGCTTTTACTCATTAAATGCATTTTCTTTATTGTTATGACTATTTCACATTGTAGATTGTCACTGAAGGAATCAAAACTATCAAACATGTTTTATATTCTAGTTTCTTCAAAATAGTCACCCTTTGCTCTGATTACCACTTTGTACACTCTTGGTATTCTCTTGATGAGCTTTAAGCACACCTGTGAAGTGAAAACCATTTCAGGTGACTAACTCTTGAAGCTCGTCGAGAGAATACCAAGAGTAAGCGAAAAAGTAATCAGAGCAAAGGTTGGCTATTTTGAAGATGTCACGCTTGTCCCTGACAGTTTTGGTCTATGTCTTAGTTTTTCCTCTGCATTTGTCTTTAGTTCCTGTCAGCACTCTTATTTTGGTTCTGTTTCCTGTTTGTCTCCCTGAGTGCTGTGTAACCCTCAGCTGTGGCTGATTGGCACCTGGCCACACCTGGGATCAATCAGCCAGCCACTATTTAAGACCTGTTTTCTCCTCCAGTCGGGGCTTGATTATTGTCGTGTCAATGTCATTTTCTACTTGTCATTCCTACTGGTCGTGTGATTGCAGCGTAGCGGTAAGCTATATTTGGTAGATGTTTTGTAGTTTACTGTTTTTGTTCCCTGCTTCTAATTTGTTTGTTCATAGCCCTTAGTTTGTTATATCCGCCCACGTGCGTGCTTTTTGTTTGTTCTAGTTCTAGTATTTTAAATTAAACTATGTTTTCCTGCACAATGTCTCCCTCCTTCTCTGCATCTTGGGGTTCGACACAAAATAACTCTGACAGAAGAAACTAGAATATAACACATGTTATCAGATATTTCATATTATTTATTTTTGTTGAGTATATAACTCCACATGTGTTCATTCATAGTTTTGATGCCTTCAGTGACAATGTAAATAGTCATGAAAATAAAAAAAAACACATTGAATGAAAAAGCGTGTCCAAACTTTTGGCCTGTACTGTATATATTATAGTGTTGTCCCGATACCATTATTTAGATACCTGTACCACAATTTATTTAGATACTTTTCTAAATAAAAGGCACAGCAAAAAATTGCATTAATGGCTTTATTTTAACAAATAAATCTTAAGGTAAATTAAACATATGTTTCTTATTTTATTATTATTATTTTATATATGTTTTTATTATTATATTTTATTATATTATTTTATTATATTTATTTATTATTATTATTCATTATCTTGGTTTGTCCTTAAATAAAATAGTGAACATACAAAAAAATCTTGTCTTTTAGCAGTAAGTAAACAAACAAAGACTCCTAATTATTCTGCTAATGTATGCAGTAAAATATTGTTTCATTCATCAATCTATTATTTTGGCAACAATAAACAAGTGGTAGAAAATGAATTATTAATCTACTTGTTCATTTACTGTTAATATCCGCTCACTTTCTTCTTTTAACATGATCAATCTACACATCTGTTAAAATGTATGAATCACTTTTTCTTCTGTTGTTTGGATGCTTTTCCTTAGTTTTGGATGATCCCACAAATTTAAGTCATTACAGGATCATACAATGGTCATAATTTAAGTCATTGTGTGTCCAGGGACATATTCCCTGAGTTTATAAACATGATATAAATACAAAAAAAAGAAAGAAGATTTAGTGATGCTAAAAAATACTGATGTAATCATAGTAGTATCCACTAGATACGCTCCTGTACTTGGTATCATTACGGTGGATGTCAGGTGTAGATCCACCCATGACGTTGTGTACATTGTGACGCCGGTGAAGTACGGTGTGTAGTGAAACATGTTCAGCTACTTTATTTGTCGCCATTAAGGTGATGATTAGTGATTTCGAAGTAGCTAAAACACTGCAGACTGCGGATGGACTGTAGCCGCTAGCTAGTGAGCCATGTCTTAAAGCACCTCTTCCTGATGGCGTTTCAGTGTTATAACTTCCTTTATCGTTAGTTTTCAAGCCAAAATGTACTCAGTGAATGTGCGTTGCCGAATATGCTCGTCTGCTCGTAAAACCAGCAATGTGACGATGACGCGCCGTCATGCCCGTAATAAAAAAATGGGGAAGGGTTGGGGAAGACCGGTACTTTTTACAGGGGGTATAGTATCGAATATGATTAATTAGTATCGCGGTACTATACTAGTACCGATATACTGTACAACCGTAATATATTAAAACTAAGGCTGGGCAACGATTAAAAAATTTAATCGAAGTTAATCGCACTATTTCTCCGATTAATCGTGATTAACTGCATTCTATACGCAAAGCCCAATAATGAATTCAAAAGTAGTGTGTAGTGCACCTTTATTGGAATATTCTCCCACATGAACAAAAGCGCCAAAACATTTGTTGTGCCAACACAATTTAAATCAGTCCTTGTTAAACAGTAGCAGTTAAATAGCATATTTTATGAAAATCAACTCAAAAAATGTAAATACAAACATTTAAGTTTATTGCCACTGCCAGGGTATTTAAGTTATCCTGTTTGTTATGGAAAATAAATATAATCTACATACAAATCTCTGAGCCACAATCATAACATCTGAACAGGCAATTTCTGAGGTAACAGCAAAAACATTTTTTTTATCAGGGATCTTATGTTTAAAAAACCTATATTATAGGTAGTGGGCTGTTTTAGGGAATTTTTGATCAAATTATCCGTAGTAGCAATATTAATAATGTTGTGTTTATTCTGCGTAGTGCACTTAAAATAATTATGACCATATCTAGGAATTGATATGATGAGAATTTTCCGATTGTTTGCTTGGTGCTTTGATAAACTCAATGCATCATATACATGGTACTATATTGTGATGTTATGAGCCAGGGAAAAAAAGAACTACCCTAACCAGCATGCAACAGGAGTGACGAGCATGCGCGGTAGCCCGGTATAGGTTGTGTCGCCTTGACGGCATCTTGTATGTTGTGATATGCACGCTCTGAAAGCAAACGTTAAGAACTCAGCCAACACGCCTCGTCTGCATTATTCATAAATAGACAGACAACACATATACTCCGCTGCTTCACAGGCCGCTGGATGTAGCCGGCAAACTATTACCATGCTAGCTAGCCGGTCTAGCAAGCACGCGTCATTCAGTCCAAAACGGCCCGATCTATCCACATTCAGAATTGTCTGGCGGTCGTAAGTGATCCCGGAGTGACCACGCTGTAAGCCAGCCATTAAATTTGCAAAATAGTCCGGTATTTTTGACAAATGTTCCATCTTTACCAAGAGTCCCTCAACGCCGAAGCCCATCCGGGCGACGCCATCTTGTTAAGAAAAGGCATTAACAAAATAAAAGCATGTAAACAACATACGCAAATGTGCGATAAAATAATTGTCGGCGTTAATAGATTGATGAGTTAACTCGTAATTAACGCATTAATTTGCCCACCCCTAATTAAGACATTTAATAAAAATATGTTTTTAAGCCGTCTACATTGATCCAGAAAGAGATTTTCTAACCTGTAACCTGTTTGTAAAAAATTACAATATAATTTTTTTAAACAAATCGTCACCCCAGGAATCGGAGTAAAAGCGAATCTCTAGGTTTTTAAAGAGATCACACCCTTAGAAAAAATGTTTTTCAAACCGTATCGGCATTCGGTAGCTAGCTACCTTTAGATCAGGGGTATCAAACTCAATTGCACAGGGAGGGGCAATATTCAAAGGCACTTTAGATCACAGGCTGAACAGGATTAATTGAACCCCGGAAGAGTTGGCATGCATCTGAGGCGCAAGCGTTTTCCAGCATGCTTTGTTGTCATTACAATGATCACTTTTTTAAATGTGTTATCAAGCATCTTTAATGTTATATTTTCTTTATGTTATGTTGTATTTTGATGTCGTTTTTAGTCTTGTACAGTTCAATTATGTTATGTTCACTCTTCGTAAGTGAATCCATCTACAATGCAAAATGGCTCCCCCACACGACCTAATACACGCTGTCTTCCATTTACCATGAAAACTGAAAACAGGTATTCATCCGTGAAGAGATCACCTTTTCAAAATGCCGTACGCCATCGAAAATGAGCATTTAATGAGGTCGAGACCCCGGTGTAAACGATGAGCATGCAGATAAGATTGTCTGAGATGGTTTCAGACGGTTTGTAAAGAAGTTATTTGGTGATGCAAGTGTTGTCAATTTGGTGGTTGTGGCAGCAGCTATTGGTCCAAGATGATCGTGGAGGTCCTGGGCGGCTGTGGTTTATTTAGGGCAGGGGTCGGCAACCCGCGGCTCCGGAGCCGCATGCGGCTCTTTGATCACTCTGATGTGGCTCAGCTGCCAAATTGCCGACCCCATCGATTATTCTGAGAGGTTTCCGGATTTTAGTGCCTCTCTCAGAAATCACCCGGGGACAACATTCTTTAACTTTCACCTGGAATTCAATATTGAGGATGTGCAGTGATGGCAATGCCTCTAACCTCCTCTACAACATGTCGTCGCGCCGGCTTTTACACCACGCGATCTGCGTGCCGACAAGTCACATTTTATATTCAGCCTCTGTTAACACACGAAAGCGGCTGCATCGCATACTTAGTCAACACTGAGGGTTGTAATATAAACAACTTTAACACTCTTACTAATATGCACCACACTGTGAACCCACACCAAACAAGAATGACAAACACATTTCGGGAAAACATCTGCACTGTAACACAACATAAACACAAAAGAACAAATACCCAGAATCCCATGCATCCCTACTCTTCCGGGCTACATTATACACCCCCGCTAGCACCAGACCCCGCCCCAACAACTCCACCCACCTCAACCAACGCACAGAGGGTGGGGGGATTTGGTGCTAGCTGGGGTGTATAATGTAGCCCGGAAGAGTAGAGATGCATGGGATTCTGGGTATGTGTTCATGGGATTCTGGGTATTTTGTTGTGGGACATGCGTATTCTGCGTCTCCCTCCGCGGCGGGTCCAACCTGAGGACCCGCTGACAGCGCATTCCAGACACGCCCCCGCAGTCATCAAGCAGACCGTGCCCACTCTCCGTCGCAGCCGGCCGCAGTACACACCTGTGACTGATGACGTGCAGCTGCTTATGACACCAGTGGACCCAGGGATCCTCGCGGGAACTTAGTTCTCTGTTGAAGTACAGTATGCAAATCCTACTTTCCCTGTGTTCAGTCTCTCCGTAGTTCTAAGTGTCTTCTCCCGTGTCCCCGCAGAACTCTCCGTCGCCTGCAAAGTGAGCTGTGCGTCTCACTCTTCCCCGGATATCCTTCGTCCTCGGATTGCCTCCTTCGTCCCTCGACTCCTCGCTTCCTTCCACGGACTACCCTGCCTGTCTTGCCCTTATTGGACTGCATCACGTCTCTCAACACGCACCTCCAACACTTTGGTAAGACACTGCAGCTAATCTACACACACATAGTCTTACAACACACACTCTTGGGTTTTTGACACACACACACCATTCTCTAGTTTATTCGTATTGTTATTATATATATATATGTATATATATATATATATATATATATATATATATATATATATATATATATATATATATATATATATATATATATATTTACTTTGTATAAGAATAAATCTTTGGACATTACTGCCACCTGGTGTCTGTTTGCCGTCACGTCCTTAGTAAACCATAACATATTTGTTCTTTTGTGTTTATGTTGTGTTACAGTGCTGATGTTCTCCCGAAATGTGTTTGTTAGTCTTGTTTGGTGTGGGTTCCCAGTGTAGCGCATATTAGTAACAGTGTTAAAGTTGTTTAAACGGGTACCCTCAGTGTGACCTGTACGGCGGTTGAACAAGAATGCCTTGCAATCGTTTGCGTGTGACTGCAGAAGCCTCATACAACATGTAACTGGGCTGGCAAGCTGATTTAACGTGTTGTAGAATGCGCCAAAGGCAGCGCCTTAATAGGATGCCCTTATTATTGTTGATTGAGGGAAATCCTGTAAACATTTGCATGAGTAGTTGATCTGACATTCGATAGTCTCTCGAAATATTCGGGTGGGTTGGCATTCATATAAAACTTGCGGGCCCTATTATCATTAAATTTTCATATTAAGGTGCGGGCTGCGTCTGAGACCCCTGGTCTATACATAGCACAAAATGCAATGTTATTTCATTTTAAATTTCAAAAGAGTTTTGTGGCTCCCATTGTTTTCTTTATTTTGTGAACCGGTTTAAAATGGCTCTTTGAGTGGTAAAGGTTGTCGACCCCTGATTTAGGGGAACATTGTCCACCTTAAGGGAGAGTGGAATGCATAGGGAGTCTCACTCACTGTTCACTTCATTCTGTTCAAGAACAAAACACAATGAGCACACCCTGTGTTTTTATCTTTGTAAATACACACACACAGTATCTTATTTGGTTTTGATGGTGAGAGGAGGTGCCAGGAACGAGACGGAGCGAGATTGGGCGAAAGTGTATCCGTCCAAAACACACGCTTACCTTAACTTTCAGTTTCATTGGACAACTACGCCAGGAAAGGGCATCAAGGAGTACAAAAGCACATGAACTGAGGGACAATCAGACTTTTTAGTGTACAGTCTTCTCTCCAGCGCTGGTATTGCTACGGTTTGTACATACTCCAGTTGTAGAATAAATTGTTAATCTTTTATTCTAGTCTCCTTGCCTTATTCAGACAAGCCATTAGAACAAAAAAAACATAAGAGGACTTTGCACTTTAAAAAGAGAGGATCCAAACTGTTACAACTGGGGCCGATTGGATGTATCGCCAAATTCTTTAAAATGACTTGGGAGAAGGGTTATGGTTGACATTTTAACATTCAATTAATGGCCATAGTTCCAGTAGACAACCATTATCAATAGCATTGTGGTGTGTATTAAAACTGCACATTTTGTCCCGGCCTTTTCTAGTGGCCAAACTAAGGCACACCTGTGCAATAATCTTTAAGTGCAAAGTAGCTATTATCTGGATTGTCGGACATTCCTGCCAGCATGTTAAGCCACAGAAACCGATACAAAGTCAGTGTCTTTTGGCTTTCTGGAAGAAAACTAGCAGTTGAATTCATTTTGTTCAGAACATCTACAGTAGAATTCTGCAGGTTTCATGCTAATTGTCGACTAATCCTCCTGCTCCGCTCCATCATGTGTGACAGGAAAATATAAGCTTGGAAATGTCACAGGGTGAACTTATCTCCTTGGTTAAGGTAAAAAAAAAAAAAGCAGGGATATTTCAGGCACTTCAAGTATACCTGATGCTTATTTTTGTTCAAGTTAACATACTGAGCTATGAAGTCTCTGAGGTTAAAGGGAAAAAATATAGACTCATTACTATTAGTCAATGTTTTTCATTTTAAAAACATTTAAAAACTGGACTCACCTAAAACTTTCACATTAAAAAGCTTTGTTATAGTCACACATTATCATATAATAAAAGCAAATGCATTCTTCGTCATTCATGTAAGTATAATGACCACAAGGCACGCAAGTGTGTGTGTGTGTAAGTGTGTGTGTGTGTGTGTGTGTGTGTGTGTGTGTGTGATCGTATGCAAACCGGGGATGAGGATGTCACGCTTACACAACCTGACAAGGAAATCCTTAGCAGAGGAAAAATGTTCATCCATTTGAGGACGAATACGCAGCCTTGGAATTTGAAAAGATAAGCGTTCGGGGAAAAAAAGCCACATAGAAGTGACAGATCTGGGTCTCCACCGGTGTGGAACAATTGTCTCAGATTTGTCCAAGAGGTGCCACAACAACTCGAGATGTCTGGAGGTTTTACTCACTCCCCATAATAGCAAGTTATAAACTCTCCAGTGTTGGTGAATTGTAAGTTATTTTTACTTGTTGATTTGAGTCGATAGAACAGAGTGCATGCTTGTCACACCATGAAAATAATTACAAACCCTGTTTCCATATGAGTTGGGAAATTGTGTTGGATGTAAATATAAACAGAATACAATGATTTGCAAATAATTTTCAACCCATATTCAGTTGAATATGCTACAAAGACAACATATTTGATGTTCAAACTGATAAACTTTTTTAAAATTTGATGCCAGCAACATGTGACAAAGAAGTTGGGAAAGATGTCAAAAAATACTGATAAAGTTGAGGAATGCTCATCAAACACTTATTTGGAACATCCCACAGGTGTGCAGGCTAATTGGGTGCCATGATTGGGTATAAAAACAGCTTCCCAAAAAATGTTCAGTCTTTCACAAGAAAGAATGGGGCGAGGTACACCCCTTTGTCCACAACTGCGTGAGCAAATAGTCAAACGTTTCTCAAAGCGCAATTGGAAGAAATTCAGGGATTTCAACATCTACAGTCCATAATATCATCAAAAGGTTCAGAGAATCTGGAGAAAACACTCCACGGAAAGAGGTTTCCATGGCCGGAAACCAACATTGAGTGACCAAGACCTTCGATACCTCAGACGGCACTGTATCAAAAACCGACATCAATCTCTAAAGGATATCACCACATGGGCTCAGGAACACTTCGGAAAACCATTGTCTCTAAATACAGTTCGTCGCTACATCTGTAAGTGCAAGTTAAAGGCCTACTGAAACCCACTACTACCGACCACGCAGTCTGAGTTTATATATCGATGATGAAATATTAACATTGCAACACATGCCAATACGGCCTTTTTGGTTTACTAAATTGCAATTTTAAATTTCCCGGGAGTTTCTTGTTGAAAACGTCGTGGAATGATGACGTGTACACGTGACGTCACGGACTGTAAGGAAATATTAGCGCTGCACGACTCGCGGCTAAAAGTCGTCTGCTTTAACCGCATAATTACACAGTATTCTGGACATCTGTGTTGCTGAATCTTTTGCAATTTGTTCAATTAATAATCGAGAAGTCAAAGTAGAAAGATGGAGTTGGGAAGCTCTAGCCTTTAGCCACATAAGCACACGGTGATTCCTTGTTTAAAATTCCCGGAGGTGAAGCTTTACTATGGATCAGAGCGGTCAAGCGAACATGGATCCCGACCAAATGTCAACCAGCAGTTTTCGGTGAGAAAATTGTGGTAAAAAGTCGCCACTTACCGGAGATCAGCTGAGCCTGTGCCGTCCATACAGCTGCCGTCGACTTCCATCAGACACTGGCCTCAAGACACCCGTGGACACACCCCTCCGACTATCAGGTACTGTTAAACTCACTAAAACACTAGCAACACAATAGAAAGATAAGGGATTTCCCAGAATTATCCTAGTAAATGTGTCTAAAAAAATCTGAATCCGTCCCAATGCAATCGCGTTTTTTTTTAAATTGTTTTTCTAGTCCATCACTATCAATATCCTCAAACACGAATCTTTCATCCTCGCTCAAATTAATGGGGAAATTGTCGTTTTCTCGGTCCAAATAGCTCTTTATGTTGGAGGCTCCCATTAAAAACAATGTGAGGATGTGAGGAGCCCTCAACGGGTGACGTCATCGTCTGCGACTTCCGGTAAAGTCAGGGCTTTTCTGTTAACGACCAAAAGTTGCGAACTTTATCGTCGATGTTCTCTACTAAATACTTTCAGCAAAAATATTGCAATATCGCGAAATAATCAAGTATGACACATAGAATGGACCTGCGATCCCGGTTTAAATAAGAAAATCTAATTTCAATAGGCCTTTAAAGGTCTACTATTCAAAGCGAAAGCCATTTATCAACAACATTCATAAACGCCGCCGGCTTCTCTGGGCCCGAGATCATCTAAGATGGACTGATGCAAAGTGGAAGAGTGTTCTGTGGTCTGACGAGTCCACATTTCAAATCGTTTTTGGAAATATTCGACATCGTGTCATCCGGACCAAAGGGGAAGCAAACCATCCAGACTGTTATCGACGCAAAGTTCAAAAGCCAGCATCTGTGATGGCATGGGTAGCTTACACATCTGTGAAGGAACCATTAATGTTGAAAGGTATATACATGTTTTGGAACAATATATGCTGTCTTTTTCATGGACCCCCCTGCTTATTTCAGCAAGACAATGCCAAGCCACATTCAGCACGGGTTAAAACAGCGTGGTTTCATAAAGAAAGAGTGTGAACACTTTCCTGGCCCACCTGCAGTCCAGAACTATCTCCCATCAAAAATGTGTGGCACATTATGAAACATAAAATACGACAGGGGAGACCTCGGACTGTTGAACGACTGAAGCTCTACATAAAACAAGAATGGGAAAGAATTCCACTTTCAAAGCTTCAACAATTAGTTTCCTCAGTTCCCAAACGTTTGTTGAGTGTTGTTAAAAGAAAAGGTGATGTAACACAGTGGTGAACATGCCCTTTCCCAACTACTTTGACACATTTTGCAGCTATGAAATTCTAAGTTAATTATTATTTGCAAAAAAAACAAAAAACGTTTGTGAGTTTGAACATCAAATATCTTGTCTTTGTAGTGCATTCAACTGAATATGGGTTGGAAAGGATTTGCAAATCATTGTATTCCGTTTATATTTACATCTAACACAATTTCCCAACTCATATGGAAACGGGGTTGGTATGTCTGATTAGCAGTCAAGTCAATAACATCACAAAACACACTTATGTGCATTCACGCACAGCATGAAAATTTTGGTGGACAAAATAAGACAAAGAAGGAGTGGAAGATTTTACATGTATATGGTGGGTTCAAGAACCAGCGAAATTAGTAGGATAAAACGTAGTTCACCAAATAGTCTCATCAGTGAAGCATACACACAAACATATGAAACAGTGGGCGTTTTAACAATTGGGAAGATTTGTGTCATGGTTGTCCTCAAACAAAAAACATAATAAAACAAAGAATATATTTTTCTCCTAATCATTTTCCATTTTCAATACTTTTTTAAAAATGCTGCAGGGAGCCACTAAAGAGCGACATGCAACATTGTGATTAAGCCCAATTAAATATTTGTTTTAAAATATTTATCATATATCACTCAGTTTTGAGTACAAGCTAACAAGTAATAAATCGCAGCACAGATGTGACTTTTGAGGTACGTCATTGAGTTTATTTTGAGGTGTGAACATCCAGGATGTTGAACAATTCTGACCCTTGCGGATGTTCTGCTTCCAGGCAATTGGAGGGACAGGAAGAGGAAAAGGATGTGAAAGGAAGTGCGCTGAGATCATACTGAGAGGACTCTTTGCTTGTTCAAAATGAATCTTTGAATATTTCATTGTGAACTTGTGCTTTTTAGAGGCTTTTAGTGCTTTTACACGTCGGCTCAAACATCACCACACTTTTGAACTATTGGAGCACTTGAAAATTGGACCAAGAAATAGTCATCTCTAAGGAAAAGTTATAGTCTTGCCACTTCATGCACTTTCTCTCCTAGGTACCAAAAGACACCAGCCGGGGGGGAACAGTGAGGTTAATGTTGTCATTTAATTACTTTTGTGCCCGTCCAGCTGGCGATGATGGAGTATTAAACTGCAGTCACCTTGGAAGGCTTGGAGCTTGCGAGCTATTGATAAATAGTAAGCGTGTGCCGATATCAAACGGTATTAAGGCCACGGTATGATATTATTGTACTTCGTAAAATTGTCGTAGTGTGTAAAATGAAGTGGCATTTTACACACTGTGTAAAAATGCCACAAACATATTTAGGACAGGGTGCCCACACTTTCTCTGCAGGCTCTACTTTTCAATTGATACTTTTCAATATCAAGGGGATATACCACATTCATATATATCAGGGGTGTCCAAAGTGCAGCCCGGGGGCCATTTGCGGCCCGCAGCTAATCGTTTACCGGCCCACCACACATTCTGCAAAAATTGCAAAATTGATAGTATTGCAAAAATTTTAAAAAACATTTTAAAAAAGTGGAATGAAGTGCGAGTGAGCTGAGCTGCAGTTTGTTTCTAGAATGTCAACGGGCTAATAGTGATGATACTAGTAGTTGACTGGGAAGTGTTTATTATCATTTGGGGAGAGTACGCTGCCTTATGCTCACCTGCTAAACACCAATCTGCTTGACCCTGAAGCGCTGACTACATGCGCTCTGAATACGCACTGCTGATTGGTTGTTACTGCTCTGAATACGCACTGCTGATTGGCTGTTACTGTTATGGTTGCAACCAATCAGATGGTTGTGTGGGTGGGACAATGCTGGGTGCTGTGTCGGAGACAGAGGCAGTAAGCAGAGCAGCTTGTTAAAGGGGAACATTATCACCAGACCTATGTGAGCGTCAATATATACCTTGATTGTGCAGATTTCCGAACTCTAAATGGGTGAATTTTGGCAAATTAAACGTGACGTCTCCGAGGTAATACAGCCGCCATTTTCATTTTCAACACATTGTAAACATTGGGTCTCAGCTCAGTTATTTTCAGTTTTTTCGACTATTTTTTGGAACTTTGGAGACATCATGCCTCGTCGGTGTGTTGTCGGAGGGTGTAACAACACTAACAGGGAGGGATTCAAGTTGCACCACTGGCCCGAAGATGCGAAAGTGTCTGCCGCCAGACCTCCATTGAATGTGCCAGAGTGTCTCCACATTTTACCGGCGCAGAGATGTATGGATAACCTGCAGATGCATTTGCAACACAACGAAATCACAAGGGTGAGTTTTGTTGATGTTGACTTATGTGCTAATCAGACATATTTGGTTGCGGCGTGACTGCCAGCTAATCGATGCTAACATGCTACGCTAATCGACGCTAACATGCTATTTACTGGCGGTGCTAAAGCAGACATGGCACAGAGATGTATGGATAACCTGCAGATGCATTTGCAACTATAAAGTCAACGAATTCACAAAGGGGAGTTTTGTTGATGTTGACTGCCAGCTAATCGATGCTAACATGCTACGCTAATCGATGCTAATATGCTATTTACCGGCGGTGCTAAAGCAGACATGGCACAGAGATGTATGGATAACTTGCAAATGCATTTGCAACTATATTACGTTTACTTCCACCCACATTTAATGCAAAAAAAACACTTACCATTCAAAGGATTTAAGTTGCTCCAGTGTCACGAGATGCGAAAGTCCTGATCGTTTGGTCCGCACACTTTACCGGCGATGCTAACGCAGCTATTTGGCCATGCTATGGCTATGAATAGCGTCAATAGCTATTCGCTCAATACCTTCAGTTTCTTCTTCAATACTTTCATACTCCAACCATCCGTTTCAATACATGCGTAATCTGTTAAATCGCTTAAATCGCTGAAATCCGAGTCTGAATCCGAGCTAATGTCGCTATATCTTGCTGTGGTATTTGCCGTTGTTTGTTTACATTGGCAACACTGTATGACGTCACAGGGAAATGGATAGTCGCATCGCAAATAGCGAAAATCAAGCACTTTAAAGCTTTTTTTAGGGATATTCGGGGACCGGTAAAATTTAAAAAAAAATAAAAAAAAATACAACAAGCCACTGGGAACTGATTTTTATTGTTTTTAACCCTTTTGAAATTGTGATAATGTTCCCCTTTAAGACTTTAGCTTAGGCGGCTACTTCATATTTTCGTGTGGAAACTCGTTCGGTAAACCTCTGCATCGAATCGAAACCCCCGTACCGAAACGGTTCAATACAAATACACGTACCGTTACACCCCTAATGTTTACTGTTGACTAATACACACAGTACTTGTGATCGTTATGTTTTTGTGCATACGGGTCACTTCATGAGCACATTCCATTCATACTAGACATGAATATTTATTTTGGTAATGTGAAGGACGACGTAAAAAGATCGGATTTGACAAAATAATCCAAATTGGAAATCATACCCTGCAGCGTGAACGTAGCTAAAGTGGTTATTTTTTTACCCAAAATCTCTTCCAAAATAAGATAATACAGATAATGTTGTGAGTGTGTGTACAAAAATGTTTGTGTTAGCACATTTGTGCTGCAAGAATCTAATTTAGTGTCTGCAGCATGGCAACACATTTTATTCAGTAATCGCATTTTAATCACACTCATTTCTTTAATGTTGCCTGAGGGGGTGTTGAATTATTTTGCAGCTGCAATATTTTGGACAGGATGAATGTTTCACAGTCTATTTGATGTTCCTCTCCCTCTAGGTGAAATTTTAAGTGTTTTTTTTGGTGAGTGACCCACAAACGATCTTTCGGCTGTTTCCCAACGGGATGATACAAGTTGTTCAGAAACACCGTCGGGATTTTTAGTCTTGTTATTCCACAACGTTCCAGATGGTTGAAGCAATCCCGTGAGTTTACTGCAGAACGATAGAAGAGGAGCAACTTCCCCCTCATTTTAATTGAATTTCAGCTTTTTTGGGCCCCAACCTTGCAAGACCTGAAGTCCTCCATGACCTCCCTCAGGGTTAATTGCTTCTGGCAGTCGAGTAGCTGTATGGGACCACAAAGGGGGGCTGGCTTACTGTAAGGCGTGTTCAGGATTGGAGGATCTTGATTTCCCCTGGTGGATGTCTAATAGGTTCTGAAGAAGAGAGTCATGGAGAAAAACAAGAGCAGAAAGATGGCGATGAGAAGTCTCCTCCCCTGCACAACGTGAGATGAAATGGAGCCAGAGCTCAAGCCAAAACAAAATGCACAGTGGGAATTCCGCAACACTCCGGGAGAGGACTGATGGCCCTGGTGGGGAGTGTTGTGCTTGGGGGAGGTGTCAGGGTGTGTTTCCTTGTGTCCACGGGTGGTTGGCGTGACATCTTAAAGCTGATTCATGCTAATCAAGACAGCTGGGAGAGTCCTTGTTTGCCTTCAGCAATCTAAACTTTCACACTCTGGTGTATTTACAACAACGCACTGAGTGGAATGCGTTTGTTTTCTTTCATTTTTCCGTAGTATGATGTAGCAAAGTAACGATATAAAAACTTGATATCATGGTTATCGTGACCAAAAAAAAATCATTGTTATCACTGTATTGTTTAATGTGCTCAAAAATGCTGAAATCTTTTGACCAAGGTATTATTTTTCTAAAGTACAGTAACTAAAATAAACAGACACACTGTTAAAAAAAACACTATTTTGCATGTTTTGTGTTTTAGACTTAGTATTTTATCTGTTTTGATCGCTTAGCTTTTATTGTTTAAAATATTGGTTTGTACTGAAGCAGTTGACAAATAACACCTACTTTTAATATTTATTTTTTCTGGTGGGCATTTTGGCATCCTACTCTGTTCAGTGGTCCTTGAACGCTCCGTAAAAAAAAAACCCTCAAAATTCCTCTGAGTATAGGACAACTACTTTGTGCTATGAGAGTACAGCTTGTAGGTTCATTGTGCACAATTGAATATCTCAGTTGCTCAGACAGTAATGTGTTAGTATAAGTTCAGACTGGGGTATGTCGTTTCTTAATGGGAAAAGAGATTGTTTCTTGTTTTCATGTTAGCAAATCCCATAGGGGTGATGAATGGATGGTCAGCGCCTGAGAGCTGCGGCCTACCATCATGACTCCGAACTCCCTTCCCTCTGTTGCTAGATATCTCGAGATGTATGTTGTAATATGTATATGTGCTTTGCTATGGAGATTTTTTTCCCACTCCAGACTGGGACCCTTAGGAGCCCAGTCTAGATTATTTTTTTTACTCATCCTTCCCCAGCGTTTACCGTTTTCCCATCTTTTATGGGGCGTCTTGTGGCGACCCATCAGCGTTCCTGTTCTGTAACCCTGTACACTGTTAGTTTTTGTCTAATCTTGAACGGGTTTGTGCTGAAAACAAAGTTTCGTTGGACTTGTGCAATGACAATAAAGACCTGTCTGTCCATCTATCTATCTATCTATCTATCTATCTAAGCCAGCGAGCTGGTGCCAATCAATCCATGAGTTTATCAGAGTGCAGTTCTCAATCCTGGTTTTTCGATCATTTTAATTTAAATAGGTAATACTTACCATCAGGAGTTTTACCGCGGATATCATCATTGCCGTTTATTGTTAATTTCTTGTTTAGTGTTGCGAAAAATGGCAGAAAAAAAATAATATACCCAATATAGGTAATTTTATTTCCAGATAAAAATATATATCACGGTTAGTATTTCTTTTTTAAAATCATATACGCACATTAAAATAATGACATTTAATTTGTCCTTTTACAAGTTAAAAAAGACGATTAAAAAAAATATATATATATGTTTAGTCTCCAGCCCTTCTTTTCAACAGTGCATTCTAGGGCAATGTCTACAAATATGACTTTAGAAATAGAATCTGTAATTTCTCGCTGTCTGCGAGACTGTTTGTCATAGACGGTGCCTTTGAACAATGACTCTGTTAGGCTCGTTTGGTGCTTTTCTTTCAAAACTTCCTGGTTTTGGGGCAACGTTAGTATTTTTAACACTGTCTCGTTACTGTTTTTTATGTCGTGTCATTAAGTCACGGAAAAGAATAAACGTTCAAACAAACTTATCCAAACAGAGGAGTTCCTCTTCTCCCTTTTTACCCCAATTCCTCTTAGTTTTTTTTTTGGATGTGTCAGAGCTGTAAAGGTTTTTCGAGTGACATAAAGCAGCAGTTTTGGGGAAGTTACATTAGCCACAGCCCAGATGTTAAAATTACGTTATAAGCAATTGAGAACTATAGCGTACAATAGATATTTTTATATCGCACAACGATATACCAAGTGTCCATAAAGTCTCTTTACAAGGAATGTGAATCTCACAACAACTAACATCCTATTTCAGAATCGATTTGACACAATTCTCAATTCAAACTGATTCTTGTAATGAATTATTTGGTGTAGAAATGATAAAGCCTTTGCAAAACAGGTTTCAAAAGATCCTCTTGCCTCCTGACGTACACACAGCGGGGTAAACGCCAAGATGGCTTAAAAATATCTCCTTAAAAATGTATTCTTAAAAATCCTTAGAAGAAAAACCTTGTATCTCTAAATAAAATGGCCAAAAATATTCTTGAAATGTATCAATCCTTAGAATCGGACTAAATAACAATCACGATTTGGGTGTGAATACATTTTTTTCAGCACCCATGCTCTTTGAAAAAAAAAAACATTACAAAGGCTACTGATTAGAGATCTTAATGAATGAGATTTATTCTATTAAGTTTATATTCACTTTGAATCTGTATCTGACTAACATACGGTACATACTGATCTGAAGCAAATTATTATTGATGCCATTTTCACCATCGATGATGCTATGCTACAGCAAACAATGTGTCTTGATGTGCTTTGTGCAAAGAATGGTGCATGCCAACATACAGGTGTATTAAATAAGGTAAATAAAAAGAGATATATCTAATTTCGATTTAACAATATATTGCACATATTTATCTTTAGATTTACTTTTGTATTAACATTTTCAAATGGTAAAAGTGTTTGATGGACAATTAGTAGTATATCGTAATATCATACAGAACGTGTTTCTGTCAATCATCATTGACTCCACATTCTACGAATGTTAAAATGTTACCTAAATCCTTGCCTGTTCCCTCAAGAAAGCTTTGTTTTTTGGTCATTCTTTTTCTTTTCTTTCGTGTGTAAATGTGTCTTATTGTATACATATAACATGATCATACAAAATGGTTAATTGATTTGATTGATTATATGACCGAAATAAACTTATTTCATTCATTCATTCAAAACAAGATCACTTCATTCAATTCTTAAGGTACTTTCTTGTGGTTGTAAATCTGACCCAACCACCATTTGGCCATCTTCCGCGATTCCAGGGTAGCTAGAGTAAGAGGAAGACTCTCCCATATTTGAGCTAAATCAGTCAACGCTTGGCCTCTGACCAAACAGGCCAACCCACGGAGCAGATGGCAAGGAGAGGAACTGGACCGAGACCGCAGTGCAGATCAGACATTTGGCAAAGCAGACCTTGCAGAAGAAGGTGATGGTTACATAACACTGATCATTAGATTGATAATATGTTTGCTTATTTTGATTCATTCTGCTGCTTTGGTTCTGAAGGGACTGATCCCAGAAACATTCCTACAAACACCAGACTCAATACAAAGAAGGGCCAATTAAGTCCCCTTTCTACCAGGATGGAAGAGTTTGTCACTGTACCGGTCGGACCAGATTTATAAATTAACTTGACTCATTTTGAACAATGCGTTTAACTCCTACGTTTCATTGTGCCAAGAGCATGACAACTCTGTTGACCAATCGAAGGAGTCATAGACTTACAGATAGCAAAAAAAAAGCTTTGGCTGAATGAGCATGTATCAAACACTTTGGTCTCCCTGGACGGATTCTCACTTATCCGCGCGGACCACACATTATCCGAGAGCAAGTGGGCAGACTACGACGGAGTCTGCTCTCTTGGTTGCTTTGTTGGGTCTGCTCCCTGTGCAGAATGTATTATTTATTGCTCATGTTTTGGTTTTTCAGTGTGTTTTACTTTTGTAGCTGTATGTAGAGATAGCACAATTGAAGTAGCAGCGGGTTGCATCAATTCTGTGCTCTTTCATGTCCTTTATGGTCTTTAATGTTTCCCAATGTGTTTTACCTTATTTGTTGTGGACTTGTTGTAGCTGCACTGCAACCACACAATCTCCCCATTGTTGGATAAATAAAGTCGGTCCTAATCTTTCCTAAATTCTTACACGTTTCATGATATAAATAAAATATAAATAATGTTAAAGTCAAACCGAAAGCACACAATGTGTGTAGTATCGTAGTTTTGATCTTTTTCAGCATTGGGGCTACTTTGTGTACATTTCGTCGTTTCTTCGCCATGACCAGCGCAAGACCAGAATACGCTAAATGGCTGACTGAATTATTGCGTTTGATTTAATGTGAACAATTTCACTGGTCCAACATAACCTGTTCAGCAATTTAATTGTTCTGATGTAGGGATGTAACGATATGAAACTTTCATATCACGGTAATCAAAGCCAAAATGATCAGGATTATCATTAATACAGTGGGTTTTTGAATGAGCTCAAAATTTACTTATACACACACAAATATTTGGCCCAATTTATTTTGTAAAAAAATATTAAAGTTAATAGACACACTGTTAGAAAAAGACACAATTTTGCATGTTTTGCGTTTCTTATAATTGACTGACAGTGTGTTAGTATGTTATCTGCTTTAAAGGCTAAGAAGCTGTTACTGTTTTAAAGATTGGTGTGTACTCTAGCACTTTAAGATTTATTTAAATGAAAAATGCATAATAATATATTTTATTAAAATGTAATTATTTCTGGCGGGCGTTGTGGGATCCAACTCTGTTGAGAAGTCCTTGAATATAAATGGCCACTCTGTTCTTGAAGTGATATCACAAGCAAACAAATGCTAGGAGAGGGAGGAGGAATCGCACCATAGCCCAGCACAGCCGGCTCAAACAATTGGCGGGAAAACGAGCGTATTTGTAGCTGGTCATGCTCTAATTTCCCATGTATGTCTGATAGAAGGCTCCACTTTTCAAAATGCGCTACCTCGATGCTAATTTACATTGGATTTTCCTTATACATGTTATCGATTAGCATTAGCGCTTGGTGATTTCAACACTTCTAATTTGTTAATGAAAACTACAAACTAGGATGCATGCTAAAAACAGCCCATGTGTAATAAACACAATACTTACAGTAAGAAACATTTTGTAGAACTCAAAAGAAAATACCGGCACTTTCAACTAAATGGCAAAGACTACTTCCTGACTACGGCAACACACCCAGGACAAACTGAAATGAATGCAAACTTGCCAATGATACTCAAAAGTACACGAAAACAAGACAAGAACTGGACAGCACAGTTATTATTATCATCTCAGTTTTAAATGCTAAACAAAATAATGCTATTTTACTATTAAAGAAATAAACATGTATTACCACATGATCATGCAAAATAAAAATAAAAAAACAACTGGTACCGTTGAGTACCAGAATCGATTTCCAGAATAACGGGAATCAGGACCATATGGTACACATCTCTTGCTATGACTTTTGAACCATGACTTTCATATCAACAATACATAAATGTGGTTTTATGCTCAATGCTGTGTGATTTTTTGCTTCTAATATTTATTGCTTCTAAAGTTCCATTAGGTTTGAAATTAGCAGCAGCAAATGGTTTTAAACACTCATGCAAATGTGCAGCTTGAGTGCATGCAATCAGTATCACCAGCAGACTATAGAGAGTAAAAAAAAAATAATAATAAAAAAATCACTTTGAGGGAGCATTTTATGTGAAGCCAAATGTGTTCTGTGCTGCACCAGCAAAGGTTGCTTGCCTAATTCTTCACTTCATCCTCTTTTGTCAAGCCTTTCATCCATTGTTGTTGTCTCTATTTTACAGCTGTGCATGACTGATTGCATGCGGAGTAGGGAGGGGTTTTTTGGGTTGGGGGACAACAATGCACCACCGGTTTGGGTCTATAGATCGATGCATTCCCTCCCAGCTGCTCCGGCAGGGAAACAACATAATGGGATGGGGGATGTGTGCAGATATGAATGCAGTGACCTTAACAGCTCACTTGAGTTCACTATCACACTTTGCCTGTGTAATTGGAGCAATATCAGATTGATGGATGCCTATTCTCACTTCTATTGTGGTGTCACATGTATCACACAGCCCAATTTAAACTCATTTCTTGTTAATAGAACACAGCATCTCCTTGGTGGGGAAGAAACATAGTGATGGGGAGATGCATGCAGGGAATTAGCTCAGAGATCCACTCAATCCTGCCCTCGAACCATCTCAACTGAGAAAATGCATGCAAAACAAACCATTGACAACATGTCCTGCAGGTTAGCAGCCTACCGGGCACAAGCAACTCAAACAAAGGAAATGTATCCATAAAAATAATGACAAACCGAAAATATTGTGTTTGAAAATAACTCGATAGAGTTACCTTCGGTACACAGACATACACATTACTTGTTGTCAGCTCCGACCTCTTCGGTCCGTCACTTAAAAAATAGGCTTGTGTGCATAAAGAACAATTTCTTCGTTCCCATTGTTACACAATGGAGAGAGAAGCAACCCGTAGTAGACACCTACAAAAGTGGGCTCGCCATGGTAAATGCTGAATAATATTATTCAATTTTTTCATAAAACCATTGTAGTTGTTTGTTAAAGGTGGGAATCTTTCGGCACCTAACCATTTGATTCTGAGTCCTGGGGTGACTCTTTGATTCAGAATCAATTTTTTATTCAACACAATTCTTGTAATGTATTATTTGGCAAGTAAACTATCATAAAACCTTTAAAAAAATAGGATACATGTTACAAAAGCTCCTCTTGGCTGCAGATGTACGACTTATATGTGCATTGAGGGCCTAAAAAATGTATTTAAAAAACGTTATTTTTACAATTTTATTTACAAAAATCCCAGAATGTTAATTTAATAAAAGAAAATAGAGCTGTTACGGATCACACACCTCCCGTCTCATTCTGCTAAGCGTACCTTGGGACACGCCCACGGGCGTTCCTCTCCGGCTGCGGTCGCGCCTCCGCGTGGCCGCAACCACTCTGCAATCAACACACCTGTCACTGATGGGAGACCTGCCTTCATAAGCTAGCGCATCTTGAATTCCAGTGCCAGAACATAGCTACTTGCACACGTACAGTAAACATCATTACGTCTACAGCAGGGGTCTCGGACAGGCAGCCTGCGGGCTAATTGCGGCCCGCCCCTAAATGTGAAAATTTAATGTTGGTGCGGCCAGCGAGTTTTATATGAATGGCACTTTACAGCGTCAGACTTGCATACCCTCGATTTTTCCGGAAGACTCCCAACTTTCAGTGCCCCTCCAGGCATAATTATCCTCCCGAATTTTACCCAGTCAACAATATTAAGCGGGCACCGTGGAGACACTGCTTTTAGCATCCTCTACAACCTGTAAGAACAGCGTGCCAGCCCAGCTACATGTTTTATTTGGCTTCTGTAGACGCAGTAAGCAACTGCAAGACATAGTTGATCAACAACCACACAGGTCACACTGAGGGTGGCCGTATAAACAACTTTAACACTGTTACAAATATGTGCCACACTGTGAACCCACACCAACCAAGAATGACAAAAACATTTTGGGAGAACATCCGCACCGTAACACATTATAAACACAACAGAACAAATACCCAGAATCCCATGCAGCCCTAACTCTTCCGGGATACAATATACACCACCCCGCCCCCCTATTGTAGCCCGGAAGAGTTAGGGCTGCATTGGATTCTATGTATATGTCTTGCAGCCACTTCCGCGGGTCTGCCGAAGCCTTATACAATATGTGATTGGGCCGGCACACTGTTTGTATGATGGATAAGCGGACGGGACGACAGGTTGTAGAGGACGCTAAAGTCAGTGCCATCACGGCATGCCCTTAATATTGTTGTCTGGGTGATAACCGGGAGAATGAATGCCCCGGGAGATTGTCGGGAGGGCCACTGATATTCGGGTGTTTCCCGGAAAGATCGCGAGAGTTGGCAAGTATGTTGCTAGGGCGGGAAAGCCATTCAAAGAAGGTGAATTTGTTAAAAAGTACATGTTAGATTTTTCTGCATCCAGTGGCTCCCAGGTAAATTGAGTTTGAGACTCCTGGTCTACAGCGTTCCGTGCCTATGTGCTTTCTTGCTTTTTGTGTTCTTCCAGCAACCCGTCTTTCTTCCCTGTTGTCGAGCTGTGCGTCTCATCTTGCCGGATCCCCTCTGGGCTCTCTGCTGTCTTTCTGGATCTCGACCGCACGCCTGCCCGCTGACTACAACGTCTCACTCCAGCCTTTGACCTTCTGCCTGTCTTTGGACTTCCGAGCCTGCCTTGCCCTATCTGGACTTCCGCCTTGATTTTAATGCGCACCTTCAACACCCCCTGGTAACAACCCTCGCATACTTGTTACACAAAGTCACACCAGATTCATTTGGATTACGTACACACTTTACACACATGTTTATTTTAACAGACACGCTGCCAGCTAATGACGCCACTGTCTCCGTGCCATCTCCTTCTCCCACTGTACCGTTACAAGATCTAAACCCAACTCCAACCCAATCCCAGTTTTACGATACTTAGGATAAAAACATACTAAGTAATAGAGGAGACATACAAATACAATTCTCTAAAGTACAATACAAAAAAATACAAGCAACAGTATAAATAATAATAATAATAATAATATCAATTAAAGCGGAGAGCAGCGTTAAAGGACCCTTGCCCCGCTTGCACCGTAGAATATATGCTAGTCGGCAGGCCCGTATGATGCATGCGGTTAAGTCCTTCCCGATGCCCTGACACACCACCAAAAATTTCAGGAGGGTCAGAGCATGTGCAAGAAAGTGTCATATTTTACCATAAGGCACCACCATGACCCACCATAAGAACATTTCAGAAGGATTGGAACATGTGGAAGGACGTTGTGACAGTTATACATTTTCACCACTGGGGGGAAATATTGGCACCACAGTAGTAATGCAGTAGCGGTCCCCTCCAAAACCCTGACCCACCATCAGAAATTTCAGAAATATCGGAGCATGTGTAAGGAACTTATGTCAGTTATAGCATTCCACCACAAGGGGGCAATAAAGGCGCGTCAGTCGTCGTTCAGTTGCATCCCACTCAACACCCCAACCCACCATAAAACATTTCAGGAAGATCAGAGCACATGTAAGGCTGTTATTAATTTCTATCACAAAAGGGCGATAATGGCGCCCCTGCAGTAATGCAGTTGCATTTCACCCAATACTCCGACCCACCAACAAAATTTTCAGGAAGACTGTAGCAAGTTATGAATGTTGTAGATTTTCACCAAAAAGGGTCAATAAAGGCGCCGCAATAGTCATGCAGTTGCGAGCCACCCAACACCCCAACCAACTGTCAAAAATTTCAGGAAGATTGGAGGATGTGTAAGGAAGTTATTACTTTCACAGATGTTTCACCACAAGAGGGCGATAAAGGCACCACAGTAGTTATGCAGTTGCATCCCACCCAACACCTAGACCCAAATTTAAATTTTTGGGACACCAAACATATTACAATTTTCTGACACACCTTTAAAATATGGGGACTTTCCATGCATGTTAAGGGCCTCAAAAAGGCATCCAAACGTATAGAAGAGAAAACAGCAATTTCAATAGTGCCCTTGCACGGCCCCTGTGGAGCTTGCTGCCACTGCTTTTTAATCCAAAAATGTTAGTCTTAAAAAAAAATAATAATAATAAAAATAAGGAAATGCCAAAAATACCAAATTTGATTGTATTTTTCAAAAAATAATTCCCCAAAATCAGGCATCCCTTTAAGAATGGAATAAAAAATTCTGAATTTGGATTGTAATCAATTTTTTTTGTACTACATGCGATTGTAATGTTTTTCCAACAATATTTTTTATCCAAAAGTTAGTTTTTCTTTTTAAAAAGCATGTTACGTGTTAAAATTGTGGTGTTTTGGGTTAAATCGATTTCAAATAATTTCAATGGGCTGGTTTAAAATATGAGTGTTGTGAGTTATGAACTTGGTTGTGGAACGCGATAGCAATGGTTCGTAAGTTGAGCTATGCATTTGTGACATCACTATTGGCAATGTATGCTACAGTAGACGTTGGTGGTGCTTAGGACTGGGCGATATGGCCTTTTATTAATATCTCGATATTTTTAGGCCATGTCACAAATCACGATATACAGCTCGATATTTTGCCTTAGCCTTGAATGAACACTTGATGCATGTAATCACAGCAGTATGATGATTCTATGTGTCTACATCAAAACATTCTTGTTCATACTGCATTAATATATGCTAATTTTAAACATTTATGCAGAGAGGGAAATCAAAACTAAGTCAATTTACCAAAACTGTATTTATTAAACAGTTATTAAGCAGTGGCACAAACATTCATGTCATTTCAAAACAGAAAGTGCAAGATTGTCAGACATTTTAAAACAAGCTATTAGTGCACTTTTGTGCATGATGTCACTAAGATGACGTATCAAAACAACACTAAATTAAAGTGAACTTTTTGTACAGAGCACCTCTACTGTACAATAGTTTAAAACATATAAAGTGCACTTTTGTGCATGATGTCACTAAGATGATGTATCAAAAAAACACTAAATTAAAGTGCACTTTTTGAACGGAAAGCTACTACAATAGTTTAAAACATGTAAAGTGCATTTTTGTGCATGATGTCACACAAGCTATTTCAACAACTGTCAAATAAAATGAGCTGCAGAAAAGGAAAACAAATAGTGTATGTTTTTCGCTAAGTGGTAAGTTACTGTTACTGACGTTATGTCCTTCTGTTGTTGACTATATTTTTCATACGGTGTTGATGTGGAAATGGTTGCTTGGGCATTTTGTTGAGTGTGGCACCGGCCGAGATGTTGGCATGCGGAGTTTCAAGCACTTTTCATTCTCTAGCAGGTGACTTTTCAAATGGTGCTACAAATTAGCAGTGGTGCTACTTTTTGTAGCAACGCTTTTGCCGCATACTTGTAAAACATCTTCCCACTTAAAGCCAAACCACCGCAAGACGATGGACCCTGTGCTGTTTTTCCTGGGAATTGATTATTCCTTCATTTGTTACTAGAGCCGCACCTTCTTTCTCTCGTATTACCACTCGCACCGCTCCGTTAGCACCTGCCACTGCCAACGTTACCCATGTCGCTACCTCTTTGCTCTGAGAGGGCGTGTGACGTCGCACGCGCGTCAGTATGTGACGAATGTAAGAAGGTGCGCTTGTTCTATGTCTCTGTGAGAAGCAGATACAATAAAGAGTAATAATAGCCTGTAATGTAATGCCCGTAGCTAAAAGTAACTGTGTGAGGACATATACTCGAATATTACGATAGTTATTTTCTATATTGCACAGAGACAAACCCGCGATATATCGAGTATATTCGATATATCGCTCAACCCTAGTAGTGTTCTTACAATTTGTCACTGCAAGGAATCATGCGCTTCTACTTCCTCATAGCGAGCAATGCACAAGCACTTAAGTAATTACGTTTGCTTCCCTGAATAATGAAGGGCTAAAGTAGCGTGAAGTAGAAAAGTCACTGATGAAAGCAAGACTAAGTATTGGCGTCTTTGTGCAGAACTCTTGACCAGCAAGTGGCACTCAGTCATGTGAGATATGTCGTGTTAACACTGACCCTTTTCCTCCATCACCTATCATTAGAAGCAGCTGTGCATCACAAGACAACCAAACAGCTGACAGGACCAAGCAGCACATTTGCAAAAAGGGTTTGTGGCCAGGAAGTTCTCAAATTCATCCGCTAACGGTCCCGGTAAGTATCCAATCACAGGACGCGTAAAGGTCACGTTCAACGTGAGGCCATCTGGAAAGCCTTACTGACAACAACTCGTGATCTGATTGGCTATAGCAACTGTCTATCACCGGTATGTGCTCGTTCACTGATGCCTGCATTGTGGATTTTGAAGGCGTCTGGCAGATTTGGTACAGCATGGCAACATAAACTAGCTAAATTCTGATTGGACAAAAACTACAACTAAAATTAACACTACTGGAATGAGCATACTATGACATCAAGAGAATATGAATAATTTTAGATATTTAGGGAAAGTAAATTAAAAAAAGATTGTATCTTTAATTATGATCATGATTTGGGGTTATGTTAGGCCAGCATAGAAGGCCTTGCTGGCCCTAACTGCCCACCACTGTTAAAATCGTAAAAAAATGAATACAAATTAAAAAATGACGTGTGTTCTTGTCTCTTATAATGATTGTGACTGATAGGCAAAATTGAAAAAAAAGTGCAGGTTTCATGCTTGTCTCCGAGCGCTTAGATCAGAGATTTTACATGAAAGCTGATATAATCTATGTTTTTTTGGCTGATATCAATTGAATCGGGACACCTCAGCCTATTACAAGGCAGAGTCATTAGAACACAGCTGCAGTATCTGGATGTTTCAAGACTTTATCTTTACTTGATCAAATCCAAATGAAACTTGATATGACACATCCAGCATGGATTACACATCAAATATTTGGTTGATGTAAGTTTTTTTTAATTTAGTTTACTCATTTTATCTTATCTACGCATGGATTTATAACATAATGTAATAGGAGAATTCTTTGTCGAACCTCTATTATCTGCTTTTATGTGCAGGAACTCCTGTCATGGGTCCCATTTGTTTCCACACCTCCCAAAGTACAATAGCCACAGGAAACCTGCCTGTGTTGCACATTAACGGTAAAAAAAGCAAAAATAGAAATGATGCAATCTGCCTTTCCCAAGTGATGAAAGAACACCAGCTATGTCTCTCGTCTTAGCACGACACATTTTTGAGGCTTCGGTCTGGGTGGAGTAAGTTTCAGATGTTCTACATATTGCAAAACTCCCTCATGAGTCTAATATGAGCGATGGAAGGAGGCTTAAAGGGCCAGAATGCTGTCGCACAGGCATTTATCATAAATGTGGTATTGGTAGATTGGAAATACACCATATGTATTTGTGGAAAACAAAGTTGTGCCTCGCATTTCTTTTTCAGCCTGACATGCTAATACATCTCAGACCTCATGTATGTGATGAGGTCACTGCATTAAGTGTCAGCTTTCAGCGTATGGGGAACTCAGCAAGCATGCTTGGCATGCATATGGAAATGAAACCTTATGTTCTTCTATTGCCCTATTATCCTTTTACATTACATTAAACAGATGTACCTAATAAAGTAGGCATTCATAAATTTGGATTGACCATCCATTCATGTAATGCTTGTCCTCATTACACCTTGGACTGGTTTGGACTGATACTTTGTATGAAATTGGAATGCAATCGTGAAGGAAAGACAAATACAATCCACACCCAGGAAACTACTAAGCGCAAGTTCCAAGTGGATGCAACCCAAAGCCCATTCATGAAAAACATGTGACTCCATGCTTGCCTTTTGTTAACAAGAGGAAACAAGAAAACCTAATGTCTGCAGCGTGGCTGAGAGGTGGGCCTTAAATAATCTGCACCTGCACAATCATGACAACGTCAGGCTTTTTCCAGAAAAAGAATAAAACATTTTCGATAGACGGGAAACTCCTGAGCTGAATGAATAAAAATAACCACAAAGGCCCAGTCCGCAACTATTTCCCGTCATAATTGAAAAATAATCAGTCACTTAAAAGGGGCTTGTTTTTCATTACAGTGTTGACACAACCAAATTAGGTTCGGAAGTCTTTGGTGGTGACAGATTACGGTGGAAATCTTTGGGCACCTCATGATTTGATTACGATTCAGGGGCTATGATTCACTTATAAATACATTTATTATTACTAGGGGTTTAACGGTTTTGTATATACCGGTATTTCGGTTTGAAAGTCTTAACACTAATACCGTGACACGTGACGGTTTTAAACAAAAACTTGGTGTGTAGATTTTTACTGCTGCTTTAGCGTTGGCCGGGTCTGAAAACAATCTACATCTACCAGAATCAAATGCACAGCGCCGGACTGGCAAGGGGAGGGCTCGGAATGCCGTAAGCAGGAAGTGAAGTGCGTTCATAGTAGATGAGGAGTATTGTTGTTTTCAGGCATTTTATCAAAATCTGTCCATAATTTTCTGAGTTATGTTGCTAACAAACAGGCAAACAAACCTGGCAAAGACATAACCTCTTTGGCGGAGGTAAGAAAGTCTGCATTCTCCAAAGCAAAGCGCATGGCATTTGTCTCGGGCGTTCCCAAGGCGACACAGCCAGCCAGTCGCAGCACACAGACGGAAATCACAAAAAAAAACAGTAAATCGCGGGAAATAAGATAAACTGAAAACTTCTTGATGAATCCGCAATCCATCCATCCATTTTTTCCACCACCTTGTCTCTCTTCATGTTGCAGGGGAGGCTGGAGTCTATCGAGCTGTGCTCAGTCAGAAGGCAGGATACACCCTGGACAAGTCGCCACCTCACAAACCATCACCCAGAAAAGAGATTTCAATCAAAATTCATTTATTTAGCCCTTAATCACAAGTGTCTCAAAGGGATGCACAAGCCACAACGACATCCTCGGCTCAGATCCAACATCAGGGTAAGAGAAAACACAACCCAATTGGAACAACGAGAAACCTTGGAAGGGACTGCAGATATTTGAAGCTAACGAATCCAAACATCAGATTGCGAGGTATTTACATTAGTAAAAGTAAAAAATTGTTTGTTAACTTTTCTTAGAAACAGCATATTCCAGAATGATATAAACAAGTCCAATGCAGAGGACGTGTAAAATTTGAAAGAGAATAAAGTGAACATTATTGTTTCACACTGAAAATTTACATTGCCACTTTGAAGACGCTCAATGTGCGTTTTTGTAATATTTGCTTGAAACAGTGGACGTTCTCGTACGATTCTTTGCACTAAAAAAATACATGTTTGTAGTAATAAATATGAGCATAACATTTTGGCATTATGTTTGTGTTCAATTACAGTAGGTATGTTTTTCCTAAACATTTATACCACTTCATTTTACACACGGGCATTTTTAGGTCTATTTTTTGGACATTTACCACAATAATCTCCTACTGTGGCCTTGACACCGTGATAATATCGTAACGTGGGATTTTACATTCGTAATTATGACTATACAGTATTTTGATAGTTTATTGAATATTAGTATTATTAAATATTCTAAAGGTATTACATTTAATTATTAATAATATGTCTTCAAAGCTTTAGCGACTGACAAATGCAGTATTGCATCATTTCCGTATTTTGGATTTAGTGCACGTTGCATGGATAGACATATTGAAACTGTTTCTATTGGGCATTGTACTTGTTTTTAAGTTGTTTTTGCTGAAACATGTTGAACATTGTTTCGAGCTACTACATGTTTTTTGTTAATATATGTAAGTAATTTATTTTCAATTGTGATGTGTGACTGTGTTTCTTTTGTTTTCATATGTATTTCTGTAACCTTGTTTTGCTGTCCTTTTGGCCAGGTCACTCTTGGAAAATAGATGTTAATCTCAATAAGGTTTTAGCTGGTTGAATAAAGGATATTGATTGATTGAGCTTTCTTGCCTTCTAAAACCTCCGAAAGTTTAGGCACTTTGGCCCATAAACTTGCGTCTCAAAGACATGTGTCATCTATCCGTTCATTCATATCTATGGCTGACAGACGTCCAAATCGGCCGTTTTTGTCAAATCCGATCTTTTTATGTTGTGGTTTGTATTAAAAAAAGAACGCAATGTCTAATGTGCACGCAATCTGACCCGCATGCAGTCAGGACATGATGTCATGACATCACATGTGGTGCAGTGTAGGTCTCAGTCCTGCCGCAATTTAAGTCAACATTTTCTGAACCTAATTATTGCACATAAAAGATTAGGAAGGAAGTGAGCAAGCATTTTGGCTCTCGCAGTTTGTGTGGCATTTTTGTGGGCGAGCAGTCAGAGCCAGGAGAGGCGGGACATTGACGTGAGTTTCTAAAAACTTTATTTTCGCTTGTTTTCTGCTCATTTGTCAACTTTTTATTTTGGTGAATTTGAATTATGACGCTTATCACTTTTTGATGACTCAATACGCAACTTGATCGTTCAGACTGTAGTTGCAACGGATACATATCTGATTTGTATCCACATAAGAAAAGAGGCATTGACTATGTCTAGCATTAAAAGATTACAGTTGGTACAAAATGCGGCTGCTAGACAACAAGAAGGTTTTATCATATTTCGCCTATATTGTATATACATTTATAAACCTCAATACATAAATACCTATACTGACTCACCTGCACTGGCTTCCACTGCATTTAAGATACAAATTTAAAGGTTTACTATCAATCAATCAATCAATGTTTATTTATATAGCCCCAAATCACAAATGTCTCAAAGGACTGAACAAATCATTACGACTACAACATCCTCGGAAGAACCCACAAAAGGGCAAGGAAAACTCACACCCAGTGGGCAGGGAGAATTCACATCCAGTGGGACGCCAGTGACAATGCTGACTATGAGAAACCTTGGAGAGGACCTCAGATGTGGGCAACCCCCCCCTCTAGGGCACCAAAAGCAATGGATGTCGAGCGGGTCTAACATGATACTGTGAAAGTTCAATCCATAGTGGCTCCAGCAGCGAGAGTCCCGTCCACAGGAAACCGTGTCAAGCGGAGGCGGATCAGCAGCGTAGAGATGTCCCCAACCGATACACAGGCGAGCGGTCCATCCTGGGTCCCGACGAGCGGTCCATCCTGGATCTCGACTCTGGACAGCCAGTACTTCATCCATGGTCATCGGACCGGACCCCCTCCACAAGGGAGGGGGGGACATAGGAGAAAAAAGAAAAGAAGCGGCAGATCAACTGGTCTAAAAAGGAGGTCTATTTAAAGGCTGGAGTATACAGATGAGTTTTAAGGTGAGACTTAAATGCTTCTACTGAGGTAGCATCTCGAACTGTTACCGGGAGGGCATTCCAGAGTACTGGAGCCCGAACGGGAAACGCTCTATAGCCCGCAGACTTTTTTGGGGCTCTAGGAATCACTAATAAGCCGGAGTCTTTTGAACGCAGATTTCTTGCCGGGACATATGGTACAATACAATCGGCAAGATAGGATGGAGCTGGACCGTGTAGTATTTTATACGTAAGTAGTAAAACCTTAAAGTCACATTTTAAGTGCACAGGAAGCCAGTGCAGGTGAGCCAGTACAGGCGTAATATGATCAAACTTTCTTGTTCTTGTCAAAAGTCTAGCAGCCGCATTTTGTACCAACTGTAATCTTTTAATGCTAGACATGGGGAGACCCGAAAATAATACGTTACAGTAATCGAGACGAGACGTAACAAACACATGGATAATGATCTCGGCGTCTTTAGTGGACATAATGGAGCGAATTTTAGCGATACGTATAAAACATTTAACGGTCTAGCGCCATCCTATCATGCGGATTGGATTGTACCATAAGTACCGGTCGGAAATCTGCGTTCTAAGAACTCCGGCTTATTAGTGATTCTCAGAGCCCAAAAGAAGTCTGCGGGCAATAGAGCGTATTCTATTCAGGCTCCAGTACTCTGGAATGCTCCACCGGTAACAGTGAGAGATGCTACCTCAGTAGAAGTATTTAGGTCCCATCTTAAAACCTATTTTTATACTCTAGCCTTCCAAAAGACCCCCCTTTTAGGCCAGTTGATCTGCCGTCTCTTTTCTGGTTTCCCCCCCTCCCCTGCGTGGAGAGGTTATCAGGTGACCACGGAGGCGGCGTTCGCTGTTGAAAGTGGACCACTCTTCTGTGCATCAATTAAGGACGTCTTTGTGCTGCTGACTTGTCTCCACTCAAGATGATCCCCTGCTGGCCCCACTATGGACTGGACTCTCACATTATTAACTAGATCCACTCGACATCCATTGCACCGGTCGTCCAGGCGGTGGGGGGTGCCCACACCTGCGGTCCCCTTCAAAGTTTCTCATTGTATCCCACTGGGTTGAGTTTTTTTCTTGCCATGATGTGGAATCTGAGCCGAGGATGTCGTTGTGGCTTGTGCAGCCCTTTGAGACACTTGTGGTTAACTCTTCTATAAATAAACTTTGATTGATTGGTCGGATTTGAAAAATTCGGAATTGCAGTGTTCATGCTGCCATGAAAAAATACGATACAGGTCGCATGTGGGCAAAAAAAATCGGACTTGACCTGCAGTGTGAACAAGACCTTGGTGTCATCTTCCGCCCATTTTCCCAATGTGACAGTAAAACATTTCACAACCTGCCATATCGTAGTATAATGTTGACAAAATACAAGCACACTAAATATTAAAAACATTTTCCTATACATGTGTTAATTTAATTAGCAAAACCATTTGGTCAAAGGCAGTGGTGTGCTGTCAGGGTCAGCAAGGCCTTCTCTGCTGGCCTGTCATAACCAGAAATCATGATCATAATTAAAGACAAAAGTACTTTATTTACTTACCCTAAATATCTAAAAGTATTCATATTCTCTTCATGTCATATTATGCTCTTTCCAGTGCTGTTGTTTTTAGGTTGTAGAATGTTTAGCCAATCAGAATTCAGCTAGCTTATGTTGCCATGCTGTACCAAATCTGCCCGAAGCCTTCAGAATCAACAATGCGGGCGTCTCGTGCACTGTAAGTGAACGGGCACATACAGTTGATAGACATTTGCAATAGCCAATCAAATCACGAGTTGTTGTCAGTGAGGCCTTCTAGATGGCCTAAGGCAGATATACATTGTGATGTTATGAGCCAGGAACATAAGAACTACATTACCCAGGATGCCACAGTAGTGAAGAGCATGCGCAATAGCCCCGTATAGCCAGCAGAACGTTTTTGATGAGTACCATGAGAAGTAAACTTTAAGAAGTCAGCCAACACGCCTCGTCTGCATATTTTAAACATTAAACAAGATTAAACAAGACAACACATATATTTGAAAGGCCGTTTTCAAGAAGGATATTTAAAGAGAAACAACATCTTGTGAGATGATGTCGGTCAACCCTGGAAGCTCGAATGGGTTCTACAGATTGTGAGTTCAGATGTTTTATTTCTTTATTTTTTTCACGTTTAATATGTTTTTTGCAATTTTTATTTTGACAGTACAACATAAGATATGTTATAATTGCTGATGTGGGTTTATTGATATTTAAATGCGCCAGAAAATAAATGGGTTATGGTAAATAGTGGTTAGAGTGTCTGTCCTGAGATCAGTGGGTTGGTCATACCAAAGACTATAAAAATGGGACCCATTACATCCCTGCTTGGCACTAAGCATCAAGGGTTGGAATTGTGGGTTAAATCACCAAAAATGATTCCCGGGCGCAGCCAGCACTGCTGCTCACTGCTCCCCTCACCTCCCAGGAGGTGATCAAGGGTGATGGGTCAAATGCAGAGAATAATTCATCATTGGTACTTTACCTTTTTAACTTTAAATGGGTTATACTTGTATATAGGGATGGGCAATGTATCGATATACTCGATATATCGCGGGTTCGTCTATGTGCAATATAGAAAATGACTATGTCGTGATATTCGACTGTACATTCTCACACAGTTGCTTTTAGCTGCTGGCATTACACTACAGGCTCTTCCCACTCTTTGTTGTCTCTCCTTCTCAGAGACAGCAAGCGCATCTTCTTACATACATCACACACATATGTAAATGCCCTCGCAGAGCAGAGAGGTAGCAGCATGGGTAGCGTTAGCTGTGGTGCGAGTGGTAATATGAGAGAAAGAAGATGCGAATCTGGTATCAAATGAAGGAAGAATTAATTCCCAAGAAAAACAGCAGGGGGTGCATCATCCGGTGGTGGTTTGGCTTAAAGTGGGAATATGTCGAACAGAACATCGTAATTTGTCAAGTGTGGGGTAAAAGAGTTGCTACAAAAAGTAGCATTACTGCTAATATGTAGCATCATTTGAAAAGTCACCTGCTGTAGAATGAAGAGTGATCACTCTGCAAGTCAACATCTCCGTTCGGTGCCACACCAACAATATGCAGAGTAAACCATTTCCACATCAACACCGTATGAAAAAAATAGTCAACAACATAAGGAGATAATGTCCGCAGTAACCTACCACATAGCGATTTGATTTCCTATTATGCAGCTCATTTTTATTTGACAGTCATTGAAATATCTTGTGTGACATCATGCACAGAAGTGCACTTTATTTGTTTTAAAGTATTGAAGTTGTGTTCTGTACAAAAAGTGCCCTTTAATTTAGTGTTGTTTTGATATGTCATCTGAGTGACATAATGCACATAAGTGCACTAATAGCTTGTTTTAAACTGTCTCTGACAATCTTGCACTTTATGTTTTGAAACAACATGAATGTCTTTGCCACTGCTTAATAACTGTTTATAAATAAAATTTTGGTCAATTGACTAACCGTATTTCCTTGAATTGCGGCCGGATCGCTAATTAATTTAAAACCTCTTCTCACTCCGGCGCTTACCAAAGGCATGCGGTAAAAGCAAGCATGCGCTAATTATTTCAAAACCTCTTCTCACTACGGCACTTACCAAAGGCATGCGGTAAATTTATGTCCGCGCTTAAAAATTTGAGTGTGATGTAAGGATACATAATGAAAATCACATTTAATTAAAAAAAACGTTATTATGGTCTTACTTTTACTTATAAATTAAGTCCATGCGCAGCTCCGTCTGATCAAAAGCATCAATAACTTGTTTATAGAAGTCTTCCTTATCTTTCTTCAGTTTTAAAAGTCTGTTTCAATGGAGATCTTCCTTTATTACCTCCCGCTTCGATTGAAAGTCCAGTTTAGAAAACTGTTTTATTTTAGATATGTAATCCTCCGTGTTAAAAGTGCAATCGAGAGGAAAAAATAAACACACGCTGCTCACTCTTGCTGGTCCAGTTCATGGTCGGTAGGTGTGTAGCCATAGCGCGCTCTCGTTTGGGTTTCTCCCGACGTGCAGACCGCTGCTATCAGTTAGCTCGGCTCCTCACATGTAGTGCGGGCGACGACAGAATTATCCTCGGACAACTCCCCCCACTCGTTCAGCTCCATAGGTGATCTCTTTATCCCACCGCTGCCACCATGAAGTGTTATTGTATAAATAATACACAGGGTATTTATGACTGGAACATGTTTTATTTCAGCCGGGTTGTTTACATAGCCAGCATAGGAGTAGTGGTGTTACATCCTAAAAGGTCCGTCGTGCACCCCCTGCGTCATATCCGTTCCCAGCACATATCACTACACTTGTCACTTCTTCTGCAGCCGAGTAGTCGCAAGAAGGATCACTATAGTCCCCTCTACCACCAGGAGGCGGGAGTCATTTAATGACTCATATTTGACACAGGAGGTACGGTGTATTAACAAAACATAGCTGCTTACTGTTCTTTTTAGCATACCGGTATACAATAGCTTGGACCTTAAATGATAAAATGGGTTGTACTTGTATAGCGCTTTTCTACCTTCAAGGTACTCAAAGCGCTTTGACACTACTTCCACATTTACCCATTCACACACACATTCACACACTGATGGAGGGAGCTGGCATGCAAGGCAATGGGTTGTACTTGTATAGCGCTTTTCTACCTTCAAGGTACTCAAAGCGCTTTGACACTACTTCCACATTTACCCATTCACACACACATTCACACACTGATGGAGGGAGCTGCCATGCAAGGCAATGGGTTGTACTTGTATAGCGCTTTTCTACCTTCAAGGTACTCAAAGCGCTTTGACACTACTTCCACATTTACCCATTCACACACACATTCACACACTGATGGAGGGAGCTGCCTTGCGAGGCGCCAACCAGCACCCATCAGGAGCAAGGGTGAAGTGTCTTGCTCAGGACACAACGGACGTGACGAGGTTGGTACTAGGTCCGTCTATGCTGTCTTGGATCCGCTTGAACTGAATTCTCGCGGCTGTGTTGGAGCCACTATATATTGAACTTTCACAGTATCATGTTAGACCCGCTCGACATCCATTGCTTTCGGTCCCCTAGAGGGGGGGGGGTTGCCCACATCTGAGGTCCTCTCCTAGGTTTCTCATAGTCAGCATTGTCACTGGCGTCCCACTGGATGTGAATTCTCCCTGCCCACTGGGTGTGAGTTTTCCTTGCCCTTTTGTGGGTTCTTCCGAGGATGTTGTAGTCGTAATGATTTGTGCAGTCCTTTGAGACATTTGTGATTTGGGGCTATATAAATAAACATTGATTGATTGATTGATTGATTGATTGATTGATTGATAGGTGGGATTTGAACCAGGGCCCCTCGGGTTTCGCACGGCCACTCTCTCACTGCGCCACGCCTTTCCTATAAATCCTACTGAATAGCTCTTAATCTTCTTCCTTTTATGCGATTTCAAATTACCGGTATTGAAATCAGCCTCCTCCATTTTGAAAATGACAGGGAAAGTGTCACTCGTGACGTCACGAGTTTGATCCGGCGGTTATTCAAGGCAGGCGCATACTATATGCCCGGCGGCAATTCAAGGAAACACGGTAGTTGTGATTTCCCTCTCTGCATGAACGTTTAAAATGAGCATATATTTACGCAGTATGAACAAGAATGTTTTGATGTAGACACATAGAATCATCATACTGCTGTGATTATATGCATCGTGTGTTATTTCAAGGCTAAGGCAAAACATCGAGATATATTTCGTGTATCGCGATATGGCCTAAAAATAACGTGTATTGTAATTCCCCTCACTTCCAAGAGCTATGATAACATGCAGTAAAAGTCAATGCATCACACATCACGTGGTTAAGATACAGCTGTTTGTAATTTATCATTTGGCCAGCAGGTGGTGTTTGGGGCCGAAGCGGGGAGAAATTCTCGAACAAATTGGCTCAAACTTCAAATCGTCATGAGGCTTCATCTGACCATCGCTACTTTGTACTTCCATCCCCAAAGGAAAGGACTTTAACCTTACCTTAGTTAGTATCATCCTCCATGTTGACTTGTTTGCGTCTGAGTGACGTGGCGGCAGAAAATTCACCTACACAAAAACAAATCCCCACTTGACATGAACTCCTATATTTCTTCCCTATCGTCATTTTTAGAATGTTACTAACTTACTAACACTAATAACGTCATTTCCCCATCTTTACTTGCTGTTAAAATCAAAGGGAAATATTCACAATTCTTACCTGTAATGTGGTGTTCTCTGAAGCCAAACACTTCCGGCTTGATTAACACAGCCCGCGAAAAGTATGTTAATCACGTGACTGCAGTGTCACGTGACATAAGATGCAAAATGACCATCGTTGTCATTGTGCAAGTTTTGCAATTAATTTATAAATAATTCATCATAATAAATTATTAATTATCCATCCATCCATTTTCTACCGCTTATTCCCTTTGTGGTCGAAGGGGGTGCTGGCGCCTATCTCAGCTACCATCGGGCGGAAGGCGGGTTACACCCTGGACAAGTCACCCTCACAGTTAATATTATTTATAATTATTTATAAATTAATAGTCTGGCATATTGGGTCTATTTATACAAGAAGAAAATAGATTAGTGTTTAGTATTCACACACAGTAGGATGAGCCTGTGATTTATATATTAGATATGGATCAATTAACGGCTCCTTAAAAGAGCCGTTCAAAAGTATGCGCCTGTCTTGAATTACTGCCACGCTTCCCAAAATAATTAGCGCATGCTTAGTATTACCGCCTGCTCAAACTCGTGACATCACGAGTGACACTTCCCCTGTCATCATTTTCAAAATGGAGGAGGCTGATTTCAATACCGGTAAGCAGAACAGTAAATAGCTATGTTTTATTAATATACCTGTGGAGCCGACAGACACTCAGGGCACGATGGCGGCGAGGAGACGGCGAACGAGCGAAGAGATGGCGCGGAAGAGCAACCTGTACTGAGGTTTTATTGAAAAAAACAAAACAAAGTCAAACTGCTCAAGCCATGTCCTTCCTTGGTGGTCCTGGGAACCCGCAGGACGACGGCTTGAGACCGTCACAATACCGTAGCTGCGTCTGTCAAATGTGAGTCATTGAATAACTCCCGACTCCTGGTGGTAGAGGGCGCTAATGATCCTTCTTGCGACTACTCGGCTGAAGAAGTGAAATGAGTGATGTGATATGTGCTGAAGGAGGTAATAAAAGGAAGATCTCCATCAAGACAGAGAGACTTTTAAAACTGAAGAAAGGTAAGGAATACTTCTATAAACAAGTTATCAATGCTTTTGATCAGAAGGAGCTGGCATGGACTTCATTTATAGGTAAAGGTAAGACCCAGTTTTTTTTTTTAAATTATTATTAAATGTGCTTTTCAGGATGGTATCCTTACATCACACTCAAATTTTTACTGCATGCCTTTGGTAAATGCCGGAGTGAGAAGAGGTTTTAAAATAATTAGCGCATGCTTACTTTTAACGCATGCCTTTGGTAAGCACAGGAGTGAGAAGAGGTTTTAGAAAAATTAGCACATGCTTACTTTTACCGCATGCCTTTGGTAAGCGCAGGAGTGAGAAGAGGTTTTGAATTAATTAGCGCCCCGGCTGCAATTCAAGGAAATAGGGTAGTTTTAATGAAACAATAACTGGTATAAGTTTTACGATAAAATGTGGATCAGAATATTTTAAAATGTACACAATTATTGGTTGGAATTATTCAGAAATGTATTTTGTTTTCAGTGTAAACATCTTCCTCTTTTCTTTCCATTCAAATGGCATCCTGGCCAAATGCCTGAACCACCTCATATGGGTCCTCTCGATGTGGAGGAGCAGCGGCTTTACTTTGAGCTCCTCCCCGAAGACACCCGAACGGGAAATGTTACAGGCACGTCCGACCGGTAGGAGGCCAAGACGAAGACCCAGGACACGTTGGGAAGACTATGCCTCCCGGCTGAACTGGGAACGCCTCGGGATCCCCCGGGAGGAGCTGGACGACGTGGCTGGGGAGAGGGAAGTCTGGGTTTCCCTGCTTAGGCTGCTGCCCCCGCGACCAGACCTCGGAAGAAGATGGATGGAGAGTGTAAACATTTTTTAAAAAGTAGTGCCATATCCCAGTACTTTGACCGTGGCTTTAATATTTTGACCTAAAAACAGAACCTTTGTAGCACAAAAGTATTTTAACAATACAAAAAAAAAAATACAAGTATTTATAGGTATTTGGGACAAAAAAAGTGAAAAAGCAAAAAGCTTGAATTGCTTTACGTTTTAGAATAAACTGAAAAAGTGAATCAAAAAGTTTATATAAAAAAATTGTATTCTTTTTATTTTTAAGAGAATCCAAATGCTACATTTCCTTTGAGCCAATTTTGTAGTCCAGCATTAGCATGTGCATAAAAAAAAAACAGCTCCTAAACAAACTGCAACTGCGAATAATTTCTCGTTTACTAAACAAAAGGAACCGTTCAAAAGACTATGTATTTTCTGCGTACGGTAGTTTATTTACAATTCACTTCCTGTGTCACCGTTTTACCAAGTAAGAAAATAACTGGAAAATGTATCAATAATTTGAAATATGTGTAATAGTCCTAACCTCATCCAATAAAACACATTTTCCTTCAATTTCACCTGCATTTATTTGAAAGAAAAAATATAGAATTCAATAAATATCGTGGCAAGGGGGACACATCGACGTTAAAGAACACACAAAAAGTACACAGGCAAGAGACAACATGAAAGTGATTTTTTTTTGGCACATAATTCCATTAGAAGTGCATCATCAGCACTTTAGCAATATTCCAACACGGGCCATCAGCACAAGAAATTTTTTTGGACCTATACTTTTGACACGGATTCAAAAGGTAAAAGAGTGAAATAAACAATTACGGAGTTTCCCCCAAATTGATGACACGTTTTGACTAATCCAGTTAACATGCTGACAGTGCGATAAATTAAGGCAACATTTGTACTATAGCTGCTATGTCCTGGATCCATGATGCATTAAGCTTAATTTGACTCAAATTTTTAAATCCAAAACATATATACACAGACTTTGTTCGACATAGTCTACAAAGGAAAATATTAAAAGATGCAGCTTTGTTTGGGTTCTGTCAGACGTCAAAAAGCCATTTAACCTGACAGTGAAAGTTTTGTTCTCACACCTCCTAAACAAAGCGCTTCTTGACTAAGAGTTAAAGGCTAAATTGTATTTGTTTTATCACAAAGTAGTCAGCAATCACTCCCATTGTGTAGAAGGACTAAAACTGGTCCTTAGACTTGGTGTGCTCACTGTGCAGTGCTGCAGAAAACACATTAAAGGATGAACGTGATAAATATTTGATTGTTGAACATTACAGAGTATTTTGTTGGTCACTAGCGTGTAGCCGTACAACTTTATTCACTTTTGATACGGTACTGATATTAGACTATTGAGCATTGGCGGCTACTGATATTAATCTGATACGATATTCGCAAGAGTCACGCTTTTCATTGTTCTGTAGTGTCAAAAATGGTTCGATTCAGAAGGTACGGGAAAAACTAACATTCATTAACCGTCGGGACAATAATTCCTTAAGATGCGGACACGTTTGTTACTGGATACTTTCTGATATGCTTCTAGAATTATTTGATACTTGCTCGTTGACAAATGTGCTATTTAAGACTGTGATATTGTACTAGGAGCGCAAAAAAAAAAAAAAAAAAATTACATCCCAATCGTGATACTTATTCACCCCAA